>NC_056744.1:1573593019-1573613019 GCF_019279795.1 Protopterus annectens
GTATGCCTGTAGCACACTCACATAACAGCAGTTCAGGGTACCACTCCTGTGCCAGATATGTAACCCTGACATGTACGAGTCCCCTCTAGTCATGTATCCAGAGTTGTCACAGTTGGCCTCATACCATTTTCAGGCTGACAGTTTAATAGGTATGTTTGTACCACAGAAGCTATGGCCATAGGCAGATGTTAAGCGAGGGCAGACCCAGAGTATTGACCAGTAATGTTGTGGAAAATAGTAGCATAAACAGTTGTTAATGGATTTTCTGCCCCCCCCCCCCCATCTGCATCAATAATTATTACTCATATACTGCGGGTATGTTGTGTTCCAAGCCAATGTTGAGACTTAAGTTATATTATTGTTAATATGTCTGATTGCTTGCATGTTAACATATCTTGTTCAAATACCATTTTTGGTGGCTTGTTGCTGTCAGTCTTACTGGCATGCTGTTATGATGCATACTGTTGTTCCATTTATGCATGTGTTCTGTTTGCTATGCAGCTATTTCAAATCTGTTTTATGGGGTTAATTGGAACACTCATGCATGCTGTTATAACTAATCTTGAAATCTGTTGTTCATGACTAAACAACATATTTTGTAAAACCTCAACATCATAGCACATTTGGGAAGGCAGAACCAAGTGGATCCGCCTCTCCTACCTCATCTGGCCATAGCACTGGACCCCAGCATATCTGGGACCCAACCCAGATCCCCCTCGTCTGCTGGTCCTGCACCACCTTCGGGTGGAACTGCCATGGGGGATGGGCCCCATCCCCCCTGGGAGTGGGCACAGATAGGAGGCCATCACCCACAGTGAGGTCTGGGGTTTGGTGTGCAGCACCCTTCGATCTGAATTTGGAGAGCAGCTGCACCAGACTGAGGGCTGCCTGGCACACCTTGAGGGGCAGGCTGCCCCTCCTGTCCAGCCCCCAGTGCAGCCACCTTTGGAGCCATGAAAATGCAGCTGTGACTGCCCATGGGTGCGGATCTCAGTTCCACCATAACCATATGGGGGCCCATGGGCTTCGGATTCCCAACCACCCTCCCCATCAAATGTGTTTACCCCCTCACATGTCATATACCACCCCTGTCTGCTGTCTTGTCTGTCTTGACTGTCTCCCTACTCAACCTACCTCCCCAGATGTACTTACAATCCTTCCCCAACATGCCACTATCACCTTAAAAAAAAAAAAGAAAAGGGCATCTGTCCCTCCAAAAAATATCGCCCCATATATAGCTGTCCATTTTGCATACATGGTGTGGGACATGTCTCAATCTGCCCCTACAAACATATGCAGCTGACAGACCACCAGAAACTGGAGCAGCATGCACAGGCAGATAGAAAAGGAGCCATAACACATACATCTACCCCCTCCCTACACAGGCTAAATAACATTGACACACTACACTGCTACACAATCCTGACAGTCTGGCAATGATTGCCATAAATACACAGACCTCTAAACTGCTCAGAGTCCCACAGAATGTCCACGCTTTGTCGTCATATATAGGGCCTCTTACACATAACATGTCTGGCAGTCTGATACATCACTGGGATGGAATCGGGAATGAAGGCACAAAATAATGATATACCCTACCTATCACACTGTATGACATCTGGACAAAGCCTGACACACTTGGGGGACAGAGGCCCAAAAACAGGGGCATATGTGAAATATATGAAATATTGCTGTTATAAACTGAGACAGTTGCTGGTGTAACAGGGTTTGTTGTAACATATCTTTTCTGAGAGATATGAAGTCAGAAACAGAAATGGATGATACCACACAACAGGTTTCTCTAATGTATTCCTCAACTTCACAACCATTTTCCTCCCTATTTACATTGTCCTCTGTAAAGCAACAACAATAAAGCATTTACAGTTTTTATAATTCCCCTTACTTCTGTAACAGAAGCCTACCTTCTCATACTGTGATGGTTTCACTTACAAAATGATTCTCTCACGTTTGAATAAAGCTTGCTGGAGTTGCCCAATTACTGACATTATCAAGGCCAGGCACTGCAGGTACTTTTTTTTTTTTTTTTTTTTTTTAATCAGTTCCCTCCCCCAAAGTGACATCACCACAGCTGTCATCTGATTCTAACTAAAATAATAAGACCCACCCATTCTGTGATGTCATGGCTCCCTTGTCCTTCCCCCAGCCTGAGTGTTGTTCATTTTATTCAGTAGTAGTGTAGTAACACCGATGTTTGGAAACACAGAAATTTGGTATGCATACTTATACATTCTGCAATGATGATACTGCTAGAAAGATTAAAACATTACCCTGGTATCAGAGGTGGCAGTGCAACATATTCATAGTGGCTTAACATGAGAATAGCTCTAAGCAAGCACCATGTGAAACATGAACAAGCACCTAGAATTATTCAGTGCAGCTTCCACACCTTAAGTCTGAAAATGAATTCACATACTCACATGAACAGGAGTAGCTGCATATTGATGTCTAAAGGTGTATGGGCATGTCGGGTGGTTACTACACTGCAAAAGTGGTATGTAATGGTGGAGATATTTGGAAGGCATGAGCAAACACACCAGTATATTAAAGCCATAGCACCAATTGAACTGGAGGCTGGCAAATAGATTTAGTAAGGGATTTTGTCCATGCACAAATATTTCAACAGTGATTCTTTGTAGTGGCATCTATTATCTGATTCAAGGTAAGTTAACCTTGATGTCCTTTATTTTTGCTTTGTTATAAGTGACTTCTGGACACAAGAAAAAGGAAGTTTGTATGTACAAAGACAAATCCAGGGACACTGCAAAAGACCTTAAACTTAAATTAATAAAGATCTAAACTGGTTAATAGTATAAATGTTTTATTCTTTAGCTCCTTGGTGCAAGACCTTACTGGATGTGTTTGCAGTCAAGTAAGGCCATGGCTATAATGCAGCAAAAAATGTCCCCTCAAACAAAGGAAATGCTAGAGCAAAGATTAAATTACATGAGTCAAGCACCCTGCTGAGATCTGCCAATCAATGAAATTACCAGTTCAAATTACCCTCAGGACTTTGACAGCTAGGGAAGCTAAGTGTTATGGGGGAGGGGAGAAGTAAATGGACTGGAATTCATTGTCTCACAAATTAGTGCTATTTAAACTAAATTAGAAAAAAGGCAGCAGTAAACAGCACTTTGAGTGTGTTCTGTGGCATTTGCACTGTTTCTGTTTTAAGTAGTCATCCAGCAGCAGGGAATGTTACTTACACTGTTCTATTTTACTCAGTACTTTGTACGCATGCAACATCTATGAAATGACAGGAACTTTAGGCAAATGGAGGCCTGCATGATGTAACATTTTTGAGCCAAACAATGATTTCTGGGATACTGGATGGCAACCTGATTTATCCAAACCATGTCAATATGCCAGCCTCCAGGTGGTCAGAGTCTGGAATTACATATAAAAATATTTAAAATCCTGTAAATAATCCCAGAGCACTGTTAAAGTGTAGGAAACATCATGCCATGATGTTTTAAACATGTTTTTTGAGTCTGTGGGTGCGGTACTCCTTTAACATCACACAGAAAAGCCATGCCCACACAAACCCTGTTAAACTAGCATTAATTCAACTATATAACAGCAATACTTACATTCTGTCCCTATGTCTGGATCATTCTGCTCCAATGTGTTGGTCTGTCTAGACAGTTTTCGTTGTAAGAGGTATTTCCAAATACCCTCTGTGATGCTGTTGTTCACACACCTCCAAGAAGTCCTCCTCGTGTGTTGCCATGAGCTGTTCTGCATGCAATTAACAAGTGGGCACAGGCCATCAGCTGCTCATGAGCATTACCTGCAAAGGCAAGCTGCTGCCTATGCAAAACAGATGTGTACACTACATCTGGGGGGGGGGAGACAGACAGACAAAGAAACCAAGCAACACATATTGGAATACAACCAACCATACTTAGAGAAAAAAAGGTATGTCAAACAAGTAAGCATCTAATGGAATGCAGTAGGTGGTATGTAATAATGGAAAATAGGAAGTTCAACAAATATGTCTCAACAAGACTTGCTGTACTGATATACTGCTGATCAGAACCTATGGCCATAGCAACTGGGTCTGTCCCCATGAAAGAATGGCTCACATATGACTACTACTGGAGTGCGTGTTGAATAATACTGACTGTGACACTGCTAGGCCAGCCACTAGGATGTTGTAGGTATCCATATGTTAATTGTGAATACAACTGTGATATATATGTTTGTCTCAGAAATGTAAGAGATCTATGCAGGGTATTTGCATAGTGAAATACTATTGCAGATGTGTATGTTGAACTGCATGTGATATACTGAGCTCATACCATTCAACTGTCCAGTGTTATGCACACTGACCATATGCGTGCCTCATATTTGTAGTCATTTAATCATAGAGTTGTGTTATGTCTGGCAAATCATTGGCAGCCTGTGAAGACTGACATTACAACATCTCCTTCCCTTTCTTTTGGCTGTGTTCCCATTAGGGGTCACCACAGCAGATCCTCTGTCTCCATTTCCCCCTGTCCTCTGCATCTTGCTCTGTCACACCAATCACCTGCATGTCCTCTATCAGCACATTCATACACCTTATCTCAGGCATTCCTCTTTTCCTCTTACCTGGCAGCTTCATCCTTACCATCCTTTTCCCAATATACTCAGCATTCCTCCTTAGCACATGTTCAAACCAACATAATCCCTCTACTCTCTGGCTTAAAAATGGAAGTAGAGTAAAGGTCGGTACCATAAGCAAAGACACAAAAAGGATAAATGAAATACCAATCCAACAGGGCTAAAATCCAAATACTTTAATTAATTAAAAGTCCAAACATTTAGATAAATAAAAGGTAAGCGCTGCGATGGTGACACTCTGAAGTATTTAAACTCATCCACCTTGGCAAACTCTCCTCTCATTCACACACATATATTCTGTCTTAGTCCTGCTGTCCATCATTCCTCCCCTCTCTAGAGCATATCTCCACCTCTCCAGGGTCTCCTCAACCAGTTCCCTACTCTCACTTCAGATCATAATGTCATCTGCAAACATCATAGTCAACGGGGACTCCTGTCTGATCTTGTCTGTCAACCTGTCCATCACCACTGCAAATAAGAAAGGGCTCAGATTTGAACCCCGATGTAATCCCACCTCCACCGTAAACACACTTGTCACTCCCACAACAGTACTCAGTGCTGTCACACTACCCTTGTACATATCCTGTAGCACTCTTACAGATTCATCCACCACTCCTGACCTCCTCATACAATACCACAACTCCTCTCTAGGCACCCTGTCATATGCTTTCTCTAAGTCCACAAAGACACAACACAACTCCTTTTGACTTTCTCTGTACTTCTCCATCAACACTCTCAGAGCAAACATCACATCTGTAGTGCTCTTTCCTGGCATGAAACCATACTGCTGATCACTAATCATCACCTCCCTTCTTAACCTAGCTTCCACTACTCTTTCCCATAACTTCATGTTGTGACTGATCAGTGTTATCCCTCTGTAGTTACTACAGCTCTGCACATCACCCTTATTCTTATAATCGGTACCCAAATTATTTTTCTTTACCCCTCACACATCCTCTCACTTTCCAAGATTACATTAAACAGTCTGGTTAAAAAGCCAATGCCATTTCTCCTAAACACCTCCATGCTTCCACAGATATGTCATCTGGACCAACAGCCTTTTCATTCTTAATTCTCTTCATTTTATTTTTTTATTTTATTTTACATTTGTTAACCGGGGGTGTCTGACTGAGATGAAAAGGCCCTTTTTCAGCAGAGGCCCGGGGAGAAAAGCTCCACAAAGAAAAAATACAGACATATTTAGTTATTTAGACATGATCAGTATGCACACAAATTACAGGAGACATGTTTTTACAGTGGTATGCGGCACATAAACAGTTGCAGTGGAGAGAACAAACAAAAAAATATTAATTTTAAAAATAAAGGTAATTAATAGATTTGTGGTGTACAGCTGAAATTTGGAACATAGGTAGAATACATACATAGTACACAGGTGCAGGTACACATAGCCTTGCTTCCTCCTTGCTAATCCATTGCACTTCCTGATTCACCATACTACATCATCCAAACTTCTCTCTCTCTCTGATTCTCTTCATTCAACAGCCCCTCAAAGTACTCTTTCCATCTGCTCAACACACTCTCTTCACTTGTGAGTACATTTCCCTCATTATCCTTTATCACCCTTACCTGCTGCACATCCTTCCTAGCTTGGTCCCTCTGTCTAGCCAATCAGTACAGGTCCTATTCTCCATCCTTAGTGTCCAACCTTTCATACAACTGTTCATACACCTCATCCTTAGCCTTTGCCACCTCTCTCTTTGCCATGCACCTCATCTTCTTATACTCCAGTCTACTTTCTTCATCTCTCTGACAATCCCACTTCTTCTTCATCAACCTCTTTCTCTGTATACTCCCCTGTACTTCCTCATTCCACTACCAGGTCTCCTTGTCCTCCTGCCTCTGTCTAGATGTCACACCAAGCACCTTTCTAGTTGTCTCACTTACTAGCTGTGCTGTAGTTACCCAGATATTCAGTAACTCTTAATTGCCACCCACTGCCTGTCTTAACTTTTCCCTGAACTCAACCTCACAATCACCCTTTTTCAGTTTCCACCATTTGATCTTGGGTGCTGCCCTCATACGCCTCCTCTCCTTGATCACCAATGTCATCCCACAGATCAACATTCCATGCTGCCTAACTACATTTTCCCCTGTCACCAATTTACAGTCTCCAATCTCCTTCAAACATGCCCTCCTGCATAGGAGATAATCCACCTGTGTGAATCTTCCTCTACTGTTGTATGTCATCCTGTGATCCTCTGTCTTGTTAAAATATGTATTCACCACAGCCATGTCCATCCTTTTTGCAAACTCCACCACCATCTCACCTTCTGCATTCCTTTGCTTAACACCATACCAACCCATCACTTCCACATCCCCTCTGTTCCCTTCACCAACATGCCCATTGAAATCTGCTCCAATCACTACTCTCTCACCCTTGGGTACAGTCATCACCACTTCATCCAACTCACTCCAAAATTTTTCTGTCTCATCCATCACACACGCAACTAGAGGGGCATATGCACTAACAACAGTCATCGTTACACCATCAATTTCCATCTTTGTTAACATCACTCTGTCCGACACTCTTTTCGCATCCAAAAACACTCTTGCCATACTGTTCCTTCAGGATAACCCCTACACCATTTCTCCTCCCATCCACACCATGACAGGACTATTTGGATCCAACTCTAATACACCTAGCTTTATGCCCCTTCCATCTGATCTCTTGGACATACAATATATCAACCTTCCTTCTGTCCATCATATCAGCTAGCTCTGTCCCCATACCAGTCATACTGCCAACATTAAAAGTTCCTACCCTCACTAACACACTCCTAGCCTTTCTCCTCTCTTCCTGTCGTATTAGCATTGGACATCCTCCAGTGTATGTGTGTGAATGCAAAGGCTACTGTGCTATCAAATGACTTAAGTGTGTTATTGCAATATTAAGACAGTGTCACTAATTTTGGCCCATCATCCCCCATGTATGTGTGGTGTCCTCCAGATGTCCTGCTCTAACAGGTTGACAGGAATGACTGAGTAGAAAGAGTGTAAATACAGTGTGCCATACTGACACAGAACATAAATATATATCAGGTATTACCTGTGCACATGTATGTATGAGTAGGTGTACCTGGCCATCTCATAACAACAGACATGGGATGCAAAATGTCAGGTAAATAAGCTGTATATGTTTTACACATGTGTAATCTCAGTTTCTGTGCATCCAACAGAGTTAGATTTCTACAGCTACTGGTTGTTGCATTGCCCTGACACAGACATGGGTACTAGAATGAGCATGATTATCAGGTTGAAATTTCAGAGGTGTCCAACTGTATTATGACCTTGTGTCCATACCTACTACAAACAGCCATATGACCACTGACATAGCTGTATGGACTCAGCAATATCTTACCTGTAAAACCTGTCTCCACCAAAGTAGAATAATCCCCTTTGCTGGACAGCAGCAATACACAAACCACATAATTGGTCACTATATTGGCTGTACAGGTCAGAGTAGGAGCAGGCACCAATTTGGCAGCTAGTCAACCTTTGTCTGAATGAGCATATAAGGTCACAGGTGGATTACTATGAGTAGAAATTGGACACATCCACCAAGGGCAATCACAAGGCTGTCTTCACATATGTCTGCAATCTCAGAGGCAACAACCCAACCCATCCTGTAATGGTGGTCAATCACACCACATACACACACACCATAGCTATAGCCAACCTGCTGCTGACAGGTTTAGGGCAGACATCACCCCCCTGGCTCACCATCAGTGTAGGTGGATATGCACAGCACCCGCACCCCTCCTCTCATCATCAGGGAGCAGGTGCATACTGCCTAATCAAAGTCAACAAAAGCAAGTCTTCATGGGACCTGAGAACATTCCTGTCTGCATCCTACATGAACTCAGGCATATGCTTCCAGCTCCATTACACACTGTATGCAAGCAAAGCCTGAGCACCATTGATATCCCATCTGCAAGGAAGATGGCCACTGTCATCCCTCTACACAAACGTGAATGAGGAATGGTGGTTTATGCAATGTACTGGCCCTCGTTGGGGGGAACATGACACATCAGGACCAGGAGTGCAATGCAGGTTCATACTCAGCTGACAGATGACAGGGATATAATGTGGTTGTAAGTGGTGGCTAATGATAGGCAATAATGATGTGCTGGCTCTGTAAATAACTCTGGGCAATGTCTGAGGTCCTGTAATGTGTTTTTCTGTTTATGCCTTCCAGGTGCCATGCAGCGTCAGCCGGCATACACTGCAGAGGAGACTGCAGCTATTACTGAAGCAATAATACAGCACCATGCAGTGCTGTTCAGCCAGAGCCGACAAAATCTGTGGGAGTGGACTGCCTGTGGGACGACCTTGTCTACAGAGTGAACATCTTGGGCCACCATAGCCGCACATATGATCAGGTCAGGCATCGGGCAACTGACCTGATGAGTCGTGCCCGGCAAACACTTGCAGCAACAGAGGAGTTCCTTGTCAACCTTGGGGCAGCCCCCACGCAACACCCAACACGTGAAACACCAGTCATGGAGGTGGGTCGCTCCCAGGCAATAGGCAAGGAGCGTCCAGGTAAGGCCACAGTGGCCATCAATTTATTCATGTAGCAGTCATAGTGTCTTCAATAGCGTATCTAGATGCATACGTAAGTCCAAACTGCATTTTTGGATGCAGTTTAGTAATGCACACAAGTGCACATCTATGGTGAGGGACAGCAAATTGTGTACTATCATAGCTTGTACTGTACCTGCACAGACATGTAGCATTCATCTTGTACCAATGCCAAATGTGAGTCTGCTGACAATACCTCTCACCCACAACTACATATGTACCTCTGGTCTGCATGTGGGACAGCAGCCTGAAGCCGGTGAGTATGGGATTTTCATGTTGTGGCTCACCAGTACCCCAGGCATATTAAGGTCATGCATGTGACCATGTACACAACTTTTACTCTCAGCTATTTTGCAATATCTGCATGTTTACTTGTGGTGGGTTTAACTGCATTGCATCACAGTTGTCATCACAGGGGCTTATTTACAAGAGCTGTCACATATCTGTAGCATACCTCACAGCCTGTCATTGCAAGAAATCTGGACAAAGACTGACAAAATGGGGGAACGAAGACACAAAACTAGGGACATATTTTATAAATTAATGTTATACAGTGCATATAAATGGTGTACACACACCTGTTAGAATGCCAGATATTTGTGAAATACAAAAATGAGAGCACAATAACACATTTCTGAACCCTTCCAACCTTTCATGTGACCTATAACCTGTACAATTCAATTGTAAAACAAACAAATCTGATAGGAGTACAACTATGGCACATAAAAATTTACAAGAATCTAGATGCATACATCTGTAGAGGCTGAAGCCAATACCCTGTTGAAGCAGCTTTCGATATTATTACAGCATTACGTCTTCTTGGGTACACACCTGCCATCAGTTACAGAGACTCTTTGATTAACAGCAAGTAACGGTCAGCTGTCCTACCAGGATTATCCTAAATTTACTCATTTGCTTGCTACAGCAACAGCCATAGTTTGCATACAGCTTATGAAGCAGCAAAGGGATCTCATTTGTGAAAAGTATCAGCCCAGAGAAGGGTGCACACACATTTCCACAGCATTGCATATACCATGGAACACGGCGAAGACAATCATCAAATGGTGGTGGAAATGTGGGGCAACAGTGAGATTGCAAAGAACTGGACATCCCTCTAATTGTGTGGAAAAGACAAGACCCAAACTTGTCAGGGAGGCTGCCAAGAGATCTACAGCAACACTACAGGAGTTGCAGGAATCACTGGCAAGTACCGGCTGTGTACTACGTGACAACAATCTCCCATATTTTCAACATGTCTGGCCTATGGGGTAGGTTTGGAAGATGGAGGCCTTCTCACACACAGAACACCATCCAGGTCTGGCGAATTTCTCAAGAAAAATACATCTGGTCCCTCAGTAGCATGTGGGGAAATGTGTTATGGTGTAATAAGACCAAGGTTGCACTTTTTGGCCACAATACTAAAAGGTTTGTTTTGCACAGGAACAACACTGTGCATCACCAAAAGAACACCATCCCCATGGTGAAGCATGGTGATGGCAGTGTCCTGCTTTGGGGTTGCTGTTCATAATTTGGAAGTGGGTCTGTAGCCAAGTTGGAGGGGATTAGGAACAGTTCAAAATACCAGTCCCTTTTGGCACAAAATCATCATGTGTCTGCTAGAAAGCTGTGGATGGACTTACACCTTTCCCACAATAGTGACCCACACCATACATCAAAATACATAAAAGAATGTCTTCACCAGAAGACAATTAACATTTTGGAATGGCCCAGCCACAGTCCACACATACATCCAATAGAGAATCTGTGGAGTTCCCTGAAGAGACCTGTGCAGAAGTGATTCCCTTGCAATCTGACAGAGTCGGAGGGCTTCTGCAAGGGAGAGTGTACAAATATTGCTAAGTCGAGATGTGCCATGCTGATACACACCTTCCCAAAAGGCCTGACTGCTGTTATGAAATCAAAAGGTGCTTTAACAAAGTATTAGTTTAAGGGTGTGCACTGTTATGCAACCAGCCTATTGTATGTATTTCAAATTCTACATGTTACCCCTAACTGATCTGTTTGTTCTTCAATTGGATTGCCAGGTTATAGGTCACATTAAAGGTGGGAAATTTTATCACATGATTTCTGCGGTCTCGTGTTATATATCAGACAAACCTGGCATGTTAAAATGGGGTGTCTACACTTATAATATCCACTGTAAGCTTAGAAGGTTGTTAGTCTAACTGGTTCTGTTGTAACATACATGTATTGCAGGTTTTGAAGTGTGAGACTCAAAATATGTCATTAAATAGTGACACCAGTCCTCATATCATCCCAGTAATGTGTCAGACAAATGCAGGATATGAGCCACACATGTAGACAT
This sequence comes from Protopterus annectens, assembly GCF_019279795.1. NCBI lineage: Eukaryota > Metazoa > Chordata > Ceratodontiformes > Protopteridae > Protopterus > Protopterus annectens. The sequence continues at coordinate 1,573,604,571 of NC_056744.1, forward strand.
TCAGCAACACTCTGCACAGTTGAGAGGTATGTTCTTTAGGAGTTGCCACTGTGCTATACAGGTGAACAGCAATTATGTGTACATTGGTGCAGTGTGTGCTACTTGAAGGCCCATCATCTACTAACACTACTCACATATCACAGACGTGTATATAGCTTGTCACAGGAAGTAGAAAGGGCTGAACTGCATGATATTGAGGGCCTGTCCAGGGTGTATATGTAGTGGTCTGACTGTGTTGTGAATGTTACCAGTTGACTATTGTGAGGTCTGTATAATGCTTGTCTGCCACCTCACCTGTATGTGTGTGTGCATGTGTGTGCATGTGTAGCAGCAAACAGTATAGTGCTGGTATTAATTTACATATGGTGTCTTTCCCCCACAGGTGGTCATGGTGGTCACGGTCCCTCCCACTCAGTATCTGATGTCAGCATCTCTGCAGACTCTAGCAATGGTGATGGTCATATTCAGGCTGTTGTCAGGGGCTGAATCCATGCCATCAGTTGGCATCCCACAGTCATCCACAATGTCCCTGCACACAGTCACAATGCCCACACATGCCCCATCCCCAGCAGCCACAGATGATGGACAGTTGGCAGGTGGTGGCATGGAACAGGCTAGTGTGGTGACTATGACAGGTGAAAGTGTAGACACTGTCTATAGGCAGTGTATAGGTGAAGTCCCACAAAGGCGGATGGACAGGGGTGCACACAGACTGCTGCTTGTCAACCCACTGTCACATGTGCCACAGTAGGTGTCAGCAGACATATGTTTCGACTACCATGGAGGCCCAGGCATGTAGTGAACACAGCACCAGACAAATACTCAGGGTGGTGGATGCAACTCTTCCTGATTTACGTGGCGACATACGTGACCTTGTTGAAGCCACATGCAAAAATACTGAGGTCATGAATAGACAGTGGGGTGAGACCTTGGCAATCCTTGACGGTGGCATGTCTGTGCTAGAGTGTGTGGTGGGAGATAGGCATCGGCCAAATGGACATAGATCAGCACCAACATCAGCTGAGAGTCTACGAGGCCATGCACCTTCACACTCCCATAGTGGCAGTAACACCAATACTACCAAAGGGGAGTTGCTGTCCATATCACAACGGAGCAGGCCATGCACATGTAGTCCTGGTTGGTCCTGTCAGGGACATGGATCCAGCAGACAGCAGTCATCATCAGGAAGCAGTACTGCATCTGGTCTTGGGCCGGGTGGTGCCAGTGAGACCCCTGACAGGTCCAGTTCAAGTGTCCATGGCCGGAGACAGTGAACTGGGCACCCTACCATGAACAGTCCACAGCTGTCCAACATACACCTGCGTAGGGCAGCTACATGGTGTGACTGTGTGCATGCATACATACACACACACACACACACACACACACACACACACATCTGTATTACAGGCAGGTCACATCCAGACACACACAGCACCTGTGCACAGCCCATCTATAGGATTCTCCTCCAAACACACACACATGGATGTCAACTGTATGGCCCAGCCTAGGCCTCTGGAAAATCCACACCACACCCTGTGCATATGATGATATCTTTGCCACTTCCGGTGTCATCCATACCATTGATGCAAGGACAGGCTAATATGGATCTGATGCACAGGGTGAATATAGTACAGTGTAACTATGTAATACTGTGTAAGGTGCTGTCTGCTTGCTGTTGTTATGGGTACACATAAAGGTGTATGTACCTTATTAGCCATGATGCATTATTGCTGTTAGTACCACTGACTGAATGTAGTCGGACATGCTGTATTCTGTTTGTGTTCCAGGTGTCTGTGTGTTTCTGCAGGCTGTGGCCCTGCAGACATTGCCAACATGGAGTATGGCCGAGTGGAAATACACCAACCATTTCATAGCCAAGGTACAGCTTTATATGTACATTTAACAGGTGTGTATGCATGTAACAGTGTGCATGATGGACACTGTTGTCAGACAGTGTAACCTTGTGTACATACCCCTTGTCACAGACAGCCTTCAGACATGTCACCTCAGTGTTGTGTAGCACCACAGGCTCATACATATGGAACGGATTACTGGAGTACTGCCAGTAGGTCCCTCACCAGCTTATCCATTAGATTGACTGAAACAGATTCACGTGTCAGCACCTGTTGCCCCTACCATCTCTTTCCCATACACTCAACCCTGATGCAGTTGGTGAGGGCATGCATAGTACTGTGTATGACAGGTTTGTGGTATGTATTCCTGAGTTCACAGGGTGGAACAGGGAGACAAAATGGTATATCCTTTGCATACACACAGTAAAGATTGACACAGGGGATATGCATACAGTAACACAAACACAGTTGGCAAAGGACAGATTCATAAACCTACATATCCACTTTAATGTACCATACTGCTACATACACACGATATGCCCCACATAGATTATATGCATGGGACATAACTCACTACCTCTTACAACATGTAATGTTGTGAATGCCTTCATGGATGGTGAGATAACCCACCCGAAATAGCAACTGGAGTCATTTATTGCTCCTACAAGCCTGGACAACTGATAGGGTAACATACATTGTATCAGCATGATGTTTCAGTCAGGTATGATATCTGATGCTGGCATGTGTGTCAGTACACTAACTGTGACCTATCTGGCAACAATATCACATATATGGCCATTGTTAGGAGACACAGACCACATATGCATTGCAAACATCCAGATATTCCATAGACATCTGTACAGAAGACTAGAATAGCCTGTACAATGGTTTAACATGCTGCATGTGAGGCAGATGCCATTAACACGCTATTTAAAGTAATGCCATCAGGAGGTAGTAAACAGGCAGGGATGGTACACACATCAAAATGGTATAACCCACACAGGATAATTCACACACAGATGTGCACACACACACACACACACACACACACACACACACACACACACACACACACACACACACACACACACACACACACACACTTGCCAGTGAACCCCTGCCCCTGCCTATTTAGTGATTTGTATTATAGTGCTATGCAGTTATCGCATGCCCTATGGAGCTTACTGGGTTGAAAACTGGCCAAAGGTACTGATAAGAGGAATGCCATCACCAGGACTGATAAAGTGAGGCACTGGTCAGGAAACTTATCAAAATACTTCTTACAAACATACACACTTGCACACACATTTGCTGGATCTGAAAGTAAAACCTCTGCCTATCTAGTGATTTGTACTATAGTGTTACACAGTTATTGCAGGTGCTACAGAGCTTACTGGCCTGACAACTGGCCAAAGCCACTGATAAGGGGAATGACATCAGCAGGACTGATTAAGTGGAAGACTGGGAAGTGTTGTGGGTGGGAATATCCTAAAACTATTTCACCTACAAACAAACACACACTCCTTTACTCTCACAAACACACACACACACACACACACACACACACACACACACACACACACACACACACACACACACACTTACTTGCCAGTATTGAGATTAGAACCCCTGCCTATCTAGTGATTTGTATTATAGTGCTATGCAGTTATTGCATGCGCTACGGAGCTTACTGAATTGACAACTGGCCAAAAGCACTGCTAAGAGGAATGACATCACCAGGACTAATAAAGTGAGGCACTGGTCTGGAAACTTATCTTACAAACATACACACTTACACACACATTTGGTGGATCTGCGAATAAAACCTCTGCCTATCTAGCGATTTGTACTGTAGTGTTACACTGTTATCGCAGGTGCTACAGAGCTTACTGGGCTGACAACTGGCCAAAGGCACTGATAAGGGGAATGACATCAGCAGGACTGATGAAGTGGGGCACAGAGTGGGAAACATATCAGAATAATTCTTCTTACAAACATACATACATACACACACACACACACACACACACACACACACACACACACACACACACACACACACACACACACACACTTGCTGGATCTGAGATTTGAATACCTGCCTATGTAATGATTTTGTACTATAGTGTCACGCAGTTATCGCATGCGCTATAAAGCTTATTGAGCTGACAACTGGCCAAAGGTGCTAATAAAGGGAATGACATCAGCAGGACTGATTAAGTGGAGGATTGGGAAGTGTTGTGGGTGGGAATGGCCTGAAACTGTTTCACCTACAAACAAACACACACACACACCCTCACTTTCACACACACAACTGTCACTCACACACACACACACACGCACACACACACACACACACACACACACACACACACACACACACACACACACACACACACACACACACACACATGCACAGTTGCCAGTATTGAGATTAGAACCCCTACCTATCTAGTTATTTGTACTGTAGTGTTACTGAGTTATCGCATGTGCTACAGAGCTTATAGGGGTGATAGATGTCTAATGGTACTTCTAAGGTGAATGATAGCAGCAGATCACATGAAGTGTACTGACTGTGAACAGTCTTATAATACTTAGACCTACGGACACACACGCACGCACACACACACACACACACACACACACACACACACACACACACACACACACACACACACACACACACACACACACACACACACACACAAGCACAGGCAGATGATGTGATATTATAAACCCAACCTCAGTACTGTTACACAATGGGGCTCACCTTTTATGGTGGCATGTGCAACTGTTAACAACTAGTATGCCACTGTCCACAGCAGGACATCACTGTATGCCATTCAGGATATCCATGTGTAATCCTGTCTGATGCGTGTGTGGGGGGGGGGGCAGTTGAGGTGTACATAGCTGTCTGTATGCACAGACATATATATACACAATACAGTCATATATTCTGATGTGGGTTCCAACATGTCATGTGAGTCTCTAAGTGTTGGAGCATGTCCAGTTTGACTTTCTATAGTTAGAGTGGGACTCCCTTCCATAGAGAGGTGTACTCTAGTCCAGGGTTTTGTGTGCTACAGCCATACTTCTCAGGAGTACACATGACTTTCCTCAGGGTACTGGGTTTGTTTAACAGACATTTTCTGACATATCTGTAGCCTGACACTGCAATGTATTGTGTCATTGCCTAGTGCCAGACATCCTCAGATCATCATAGTGCTTTACCAGAGGAATACTAGTTGTATGACGCATAGACCAATATTATGACGGCAGCTACATACATTCTTGCCCAACAAGGCCATTTGTGAGGTGTGGCTACAGCCAGATGAGTGATGACACGCTGTGTAAACAGTCCAGCAACCTGGTGATATACTGGCTGGGGATCCCCTGCTTGTATGTTATCTTTCTAACCTGAAATGTCATATCATTGTGTGGCCATACGTCTCACCTGCACATTTTTTGGCAGGTTGTCCAGGTGTTTGGCTAGAGGCTTCATAAGTTCACGCAGTTTTTGCAGGAGCTTACTGGGGTGACAACTGGCCAAAGGCACTGATAAGGGGAATGACATCGGCAAAACTGTCTATGTAAACTTGTGTTTTTATGGGAAGTTAGTTACATATAATTGAAGAGTGATGTTACAAAATAATGACAGATATTACTGTTTCAAACTACATAACCTTCAGACAATTCTTGCTACTGTAAACCCCTCACCCTACCAACTTTCTCAGGATGTAAGGGTGATATTTACAACACATGCCTATCATTGTGCCTTTGTTCTGCTTTTATTTCTGCCTTTGTCCAGACATCTTGCTGTCAGAAGTTGGGAGTTATGGGTGTGGGTACAGAGTGCATTCTACTGTGCAGGCATGCCCATTATATGTAAAAGCAAACATAAGAAAAAGGATTATTGAGAATAACCACTGGCAACAGTACCAAAAAGCAATTATATTCACAAAAGCCTTGACACCTCAGCTACACATCCTTCAAGATGTCCATTATATGTGTAGTATATTCCACATAGCACTGTGACTTCTAGGTATGTCACTGGCAGAGCAGTGGGTGTCATTGATATGCATAACAGTTGACACTGCAGTTATATGCACATGGCCCTGTCAAAGACTTACTGCACTACAAGACGACTGCCAAGAGAATGTGCTTGCCAGATTCTGAAAGTATTAACCACAAATACAGATAGCTCATTGACCCCTGCATATTGTGGACAGGAAGCATGTTTTCATGTGTATTGTACAGCCCTGCCAATGTGTGTTATGCTGCTATTTCCCTGCAAACATACATGTTAACATACATGTTACTGCATTTCTGTGGGTATATGGGGGGCACACCTGTTAACTGTACACATTTGCACAGACTGTGCTTATATGTGCTTTACATTTTGGTTTCATTTACCATACCATTGTGCCCTGTCTTGGGGACTAGAGGCATATCAGTAAAAAACACATGTCAGATTGTAATGGCATACATTAGAGTTTCAGACGTCTTACCCTTCATAGCCTTACTGCAACTGCAAGTCTTGCTGTGCTATCACTGTGTGTGTCTGTAGGGGGGGGTAATTTCAACATTGCCACCATTTGTGTGCCTTTACCAGACATTTCTCTCTGGTTTTCTACAGCTGGCTTGCTGTGTGTGTGTGTGAGGGGTGGGTATGGGACCCCCACACTGACATCCATGCCTGTGACCTATTACCCCTCAGTTAGTTGTCCCCACACATATACTACAGTTGGATTTACCACCTTGGGTACTACAGCATAGTTTGTGGATGCCAGTTTTGGCCAGACATTTCCTGGTGTTAAACATAGCTGTTCAGTTCTGTGCTGCTATCCCAGTAGGACATCCCCATTCCCTTGTATGCATGCAGCATTACCATACATATACTAGCAAAACATACTAATCCATTTATTTATTGTTAAGAAGACTGGCTTACCTTGTGCCTCCAACAGTTGTGAGGATGGTGCTTGAGGACTGCCCATGTTGGATGCACACAGTACACTGCCTATACATGGTAAGCTACAGGTAATGTGATGTGTGTCATCCATTTTACTGTGTGTGTGAGTCAGAGAGAGGTGTCAGTCCCTGGGGTCCCTACAGTGTCAGTGTGTGTGCTATGCATTGCCTCTTTGTCAAGCCCTGAGCATACTGGGCACATCTCCATCTGCCTACAGAAGCAGGCTCAGGGGCCTCCTCCTCTGAGTCCCTCTGTGCCTGTGGGGACCTTGGCAATAGTGGGGGGCTATGTGGCCCTTCCCTGTGCAGTTCCTGCTGCAGATGTTTCCACAGGATCATATTGTGTAGCATGGCACATACTACGAACATGTGTGCACATGTGGCCAGAGAGTACTGCAAAACAGTGGAACCGTGACTTGAGCATCCCAAACACACACTCTATAATGATCCTGGTTTGTGCATGTGCCTCATTATGGCATTCTTGTGGGGGTATGTGTGCATTTCTGATGGGTGTCATCATTCACGGCTCCAGTGCATAGCCAGCATCCCCCACCAGATGGCCATACAGGATGCCCCCACTTGCAAATGCCTGGTACAGCTGTGATGAATGCCAGATGTGAGAGTTGTGATAGCTTCCAGGGCTACCAGCACACACATTCATGGTAATGCCCTAGGCATTGCACATGACCTGACAGTTGATGGAGGGAAATCCCTTGCAGTTTATGTAGATCCTACCCTGTTCACTGGGTGGTGCTTTGATGTGGATGTGCGTGCAATCTATTGCAGCCAGTACCTATGGATATTCTGCTACACGGTGGAAGAGATGCATATTGCTGGTCCTCTCCTCATGGGTGGTGGGGAAGTAAATGTGCTCACCGTCATGTGGTAGCATGGCATCCAGGAACTGGTGGGGTACCCTGGATGTAGATGGCTGTGAGACCCCATGATGTCCCCAGTAGTTCTTGGGAAAGTACCTGTAGCTAGAATTCTTAAGGCTACACACTGGGATGGGTTACTCTCTGTTGGCTCTAGGTCTGAGTTCAGGCCGGCAAAGCTTGGTGATTTGCTGAAGTATATATCTGTCCACCCTGTAGTGCTCTGCTATCTCCAGATCATGTAGCCCCTGGTGAGTTACCCTGGGTCTGAACATGCTTCTCCTCCTCCTCGGTCTGTGGCGGTTGTCAGCATTATCCTCCTCGCCATCCGCAGCCTGTAGCACATACTGATGGATCAAAGCAATGGCAGCCCCTAACATTTTTCCAGTTAAAATTCCCCACGTGTGTACATCAATGGTGCAGAGTTTTTGGGAAAACCAAACTGTAAGGTGTTTCCATAGTTTTTACGGTTGTGCTGCAGATGCTGCCTGTATGATTGGCTGACTATGATGCATTCCACCTGCTAGGTATGTAATTTGTTCTTGATTGCTTTTATTCTATTTTCCTTTTTTTCCCTTTTTTTCCCTTCCCATCCCTTTTAAGCCCTAAGGCACACTGTGGAAACCCAGTGCCCAAATGTAAACAATCCTGCTATTTCCTTTTTTTTGTTTGTTTTGTTTTAGACCCGGTGCACGTCATGCATACATGTTTAGCTAATGTAAACATGAAGAAATGGCCCTCCCTGGATGG
>NC_056744.1:1573615519-1573698019 GCF_019279795.1 Protopterus annectens
AGATGCAGGCTCTCGAAGCACTCCTCAGTATGGAGAACATCGATGTCTGTGCAGTAACTGAAACCTGGTTCATGGCTCCTGAGAGCACCCCAGTGCTACCAGGCTATACCTCGTATCATGCTTTTCGGCCCCAAAACTCGGGCCAAACCAAAAAGGGAGGGGGAGTGTCCATATTCATCAAGGACACCCACACCTCCAGGTTAGTGTTAACACATGAAGCATCAGAGACCATCCAGGTGCAACTAACCATAGGCAAAACTGCTATACAACTGGTAGCATGTTACAGACCACCCTCCCAATCTCAGGAATCCCATTCAGCCTTCCTGAAGACATTGGAGGATATGAATGTCTCACCAAACACCATTATATTGGGAGACTTCAACTACCCTAACATAGACTGGGTGCATTATTCTAGCCCTAACACCCTAGCCCAAAGGTTCATGGAATTCATAAATTCAAATGCAGTGGAACAGCTAGTCACCTCTCCCACAAGGGGAGATAATATACTAGACCTGATCATCACAAACATGGGGACAAAGTGCTCCACACTGGAAGTATACCCCTCACTAGTGAGATCTGACCACAAACTAATCACCCTGGATATACATATCCCACCTCCACCCCCAACACAAAAGACTACAGTGAAAAACTTCTCAAAAGCCGACTTTACACTTCTTAAGACTGACATGGTATCCTTTAAGCCCACTGGGCCAGTGGAAATCACATCCCACAATGCTGAATCCTTCACAAATGCTTTCTACGGACATCTCCAAGAATGCATGGATCATGCAATCCCAAATAAAACCAAGACCCTCTCCACCAAGGGCAGGCATCCTGTCTGGTGGACCCCAGTCATAAACAAATTGTATAACAAAAGAAGGAAGCTACTGCACGACAGAGCAAAATCCCATAAAGAGAAGGCATCTCTGATCAGCACTAGTAGAAAGCTATGTTCTCTCATAAAAACATCCAAGGCCAACTTTGAGAGAAAAATCGCTATGGACACTAAAGATAACCACAAGGCCTTCTTCTGCTATGTTCGAAACCTGGGCAGAAACCCTCAGATATGCTTAGAGTTAGTTCACAATGACAAAAAATACACTGAACCCACAGATATTGCCAACATTCTGGCAGACAGGTTCAGTGCAAATTTCTCCCCTCCCTCTCCCCCAAAAAAAGAAATACTTATCCCAGCTGAATGTAACCTCCCTGTCATCTCAGATGTCAAGGTGAGAACCGCCCTCAGCAAAGCTAAAAACACAGCATCAATGGGACCTGACGGCATCCCAGGTTGCGTGCTACGTGAACTCCAAGAGGAGCTAAACCCGCACATAAAAATGCTATTTAACCTTAGCCTTACTACAGGATATGTACCTGAACACTGGCGTACAGCAACAGTGGTCCCACTCCACAAAGGAGGCACCTCTACGGACCCTGGTAACTACCGCCCCATAAGCTTAACCAGCCTGGTCTGCAAAGCTATGGAAAGAATCATTATGGAACTCATAAACAGAGACATTGGGGACCTACAGACACTTGATCCCACCCAGTTCGGCTTTGTAAAGGGCAGATCCTGCCTTTTGAAGCTGGTTGACTTTTTCGAAACAGTCACTAGAGCCATTGACAAGGGCAAAGCAGTCCATACAGCCTACCTGGACTTGGCTAAAGCCTTCGACACAATACCCCACTCAGGCCTCATAGACAAGCTCAACAGCTTAAATGTAAATCCATATGTCACAAGATGGGTTGCAAACTGGCTAAAGGATAGAACCCATGATGTCAAAATCGCTGGAACCATGTCAGACTCAAAGCCAGTCACAAGTGGTGTCCCACAGGGCTCTGTCCTGGGACCCCTCTTGTTTGGCATTTATTTCTCAGATGTGAAAGCAAACATGGGAGGGTTGTGGCTGACAAAGTTCGCAGATGACTGCAAACTAGGTGCCATAGTCGATACACCAGCTGACACATACATCCTACAGAAAGGCCTCACTGAAACGGACAACTGGTGCCGGAGTCATGGCCTTAAACTAAATGCCAAAAAATGTATAGTCATCCCCTTTGGGAAAAACAAAGTACCCACAAATTATCACATAGACAGTAACCCACTGAGTATGGAAAAAGTAATCAGAGACCTGGGGACCCAAGTCGATAGTGACCTCTCATTTGACACCCACATTGCCAAAGTGGTTAGAAAGATTTCTACCTTGCCCACCTTATCATGAAGGGATTCACATCCAGATCAAAGGAGGTCATTGTACCCCTATACTCCTCCCTTATCAGGCCCATGATTGAGTACAATGCCCCATTTGGTATGTACCTCACCTGGCACTTCCAACAGCTGGAGAGACCCCAAAAGTACCTCACCAAGAGGATCAAGGGTCTCCAACATATGTCATATGCTGCCAGACTAAAGAAACTCCAGCTCTATTCAGTAGCATACCTCCTACTCAGAGGTGATCTGTGCCTGACGTACAAGGCCATGTCCAATCAGGAATTGATGTACATGCTCCACCTCAAAAAAATCCAAATCCATCAGAACCACGAGAGCTAAAGATTTAAACCTCAGCACAAATATGAATAGGACATGCTGGAGGGACAGATTCATAACTCAGAGGCTTCCCATACTCTGGAACAGAATCCCAGTTCATGTTTTGCAGGGCCCCTCACTGACTCTCTTCAAGAGAAATCTTGACGAATGGATGGGAGATCATAGGTTTACCCCGGGGGTCATCTCTGTGTCACTACTAGACAGAGGCACAGTAAACTAATTCTATTATGTAAGGGGGTCTTCACTGTGTCACTACTAGACAGAGGCACAGTATTCTAAATCTATTCTGTACACTTTTGTACCATTACATGGGGTGGCGAAAGCCACATCACTATGGCTAGGCTTATAAATGCCCCAGGGCAGATAGCCTAGTACTAAACTATGAAAGTATGAAACTTTATACATATATATATATATATATATATATATATATATGTATACATGTATATGCACACACTCACACACACACACACACACACACACACACACACACACACACACACAAACACACACACGCGCGCACACACACACCACATAAGCACATATGGCAAGGCTACGACATTGAGGCAATAGTTTTATATTTGTAAAATGATCGGTCCAAGGGCACTGTGCATAGTGAAGAAGGATAATTTAATAGCTAAGACACTGAATTCATGTAGCCAAGTACAAATTAGACTACTTAGTTTATGACTGTAATTTTTCTTATGAGTGTATTTCATTTACTCTGGGCTAAGACTGAAACTGGTTTTGTAATCAGTGCTCTAGTCTACCCTGGTTAAGAAAAATCAAATAAATAAATAAATAAAAATAATATAAAGATAATGAACATTGTTTACATAATAGTTATTGAACTTGTTTTTTATACAAAAAGGAGATTGTCATGGTAATAGTCTTGAGAAGAGGACAGGGCTAAGTGAGGCATGTTTAGTCGACTACCAGTTTTAACTGATTTCCTTAATACTGTCTCACTTGTTTAAAAAGACATGATCGGTACTTACACTGGTTATCTACATCAATTAATGTCTGCTGTCATGTCCTCAGTTTGCTTAATGTGCCTTGTTACTCTACCATTTGAATCTGTCAGTTAATTGCTCTTGTAGCTGAGGATGCAGAAGTATATACATGCTCGGCTAATGTACCTGAAGTCGTGATCTCTTTATTAGGTAAGAGGAGTTTGACAAGTAAGCCATAGCTGAAGTCACTGGGTTTTGTGCAAATACTGAAATTTCTTCCATATCTTATAAAAACTGTCAGACCTTATAGGCGCATATAGCTGGAGTCTTGTAGTAAGGGAGTGTCTTAAATATGTCATCAAATAATGGAATAACTGGAGGTTCAGCCAGAATTTTAGGGACTTCTAATTTAAGCAACTTAGTATACATGTGCTTAGTGGAGAAAAATGCTCCAGTATTCTGCTTACAATGATCATCCTTTAATAGTAATGTCTCCTCCATAGAAACACTTTCTAAGAGCTAAAAAGAAGAAACTGAAATGTCAGAAGAGACATATTAAAGCCTAAGGTTTATTCTTACTGAAATTCATAAGATGAAGACTCCTCCTCATCATCCTCAGAGTTTGAAAAAACAGCTGGAGGACAGTGAAGGAGCCCATATCCTTTTCTTACCAATTCTATAAGTAATATCTTTACCTGCTTAGAAATCATGTGAGTTTTTGCACGAAGAACAAAATATTTTTTTGCAAACTCTGCATAATCAACATGGAAAGTAGAGGACTGATGATGACTGGCAATGAGGCAGGGAGGTAAACATCCAGTCTTAAAGAGAGTGGTCATCAAAACTGCATGATTAGACCTCTAAGAGTCCACTTCTAGCAAAGCAGAAAAATGGTTTCATATAACAGTACCCCCAGCATCCAAAACTCAGAATCCAGTGCCATATATATCCAGTTCCTGAAGTCACTGCCTTTGATATCTGCGTTTCTGCTGGATGCCAGAGTCTCAGATATCCTTTGCCAACACAACGGGAAACTGCAGGTGCTAATTTGGTTAGAAGCAGAATGATTTAGTAAACCATCCTGAATATTTCCAGCCCACACTACACCCATACTGGACAACTAGGAACTAATACCTGGTGTGGATAGAAATTAGATTGCATATATAATCTTTTAAAACCTATGTGTCTGTCTTTTGGGGGGAGGTTTGGCATAATGGTTAAGGTATTTACCTCAAAAACACAAGATACAGCGTTTGATTCTCACCTTTGAAGGGAAGCCGGCTAGTCTCAAAATGGCCTGTAAGGGCAGTTAGCCTGGTACGTACCTATGAACTATGAATCTGTCTATCTATTTATCGATCTGTCTATATAAACCAACAGAAACACATGAAGGACATGCAGACTCCGCATCCAAGCAGACAATCAAACCAGAAAAATTATTGTTGTAAGGTAACAGTGTGACCATCTGCAAAACATTACCACCAGCTATACTAAATAATTCCTGTAAACTTATATATATATATATATATATATATATATATATACATACACACACACACACATACATACTATATATATATATATATATATATATATATATATATATATATATATATATATATATATTACATGTGTGTGTGTGTGTGTGTGTGTGTGTATAGTGAATGATCGAGACTTAGGAACACAGGTGGACAGTGGTCTCACCTTCGATAATCACATTGCCACAACAGTCAGGAAATCCTTCTATGTGGCACACCTCATCACTAAGGGATTTTCATCCAGAAAAAAGGAGGTCATTGTCCCACTGTACTCATCCCTCATTAGACCCATTATAGAGTATAACGGCCTGTTTGTTATGTACTTCACAAGACATCTGCAACAGCTGGAAAGGTCACAGAAATATCTCACTAAAAGAATCTCAGGCCTAAAGCAGATGCCATATGCTGACTGTCTAAAGAACTCTAGCTATACTTTGTGGCATATAGTCTACTCAGAGGTGATCTCTGCTTAACATACAAGGCCATGTCAAACCCTGAGCTGCTGGACATGCTCCACTTAAAGAAATCCCAATCCCTGAGAGCCAAACGCTCCAGGGATCTAAACCATGTCATCACAATGAACAAAACATGCTGGAGGGATAGGTTCCTGACCCAGAGACTCCCCATACTCTGGAATAGACTGCCCATACATGTCAAGCAGAGTGCCTCCTTGGCCCTCTTCAAAAGGAACCTTGACGATTGGATGGGAGATAGGAATTTCACCCTGGGGATCATGTCAGTCGCCCTGCTAGACAGGGTTCCAGGGAAATAAATGTTGTGGGAAGAAATATCCAGGGAATTGTTATGGCTAGGCTTGTATAGGCACTAGGGCCGATAGCCAAGTACCATCCTATGAACTTATGAACCTATAAAAGATTGACCAAAAATTGTTCAACCAAACTTAGCAGTAGCTCGGTGATTACTGGAGACATAACATTGTTTCCTTGTTAGTATGAAACATTGCCTCATTGACTCTTGCACAGACTAATTCAGTTTTTGCCTCTTCAATGAGTATGTACCAAAGACTGCAAGAACTGCTGTAATGGTACCCCTCCATTAGGGTGGCCCTGTCATTAACCCTGGAAAGTACAGATCAGTTAATCTTACCAGCATCATTTGTAAAATAATGTCATGTATAATCGTAAAACTTATAAGGATATTGGCAACTTTCAAGCCCTTGACCAAACCAGTCTGGCTTTATAAAAGGTAGATTCTGCTTTCTTAACCTGTCAGATTGCTTTGAGAAGGTCACAAAGGCACTCGACAAAGGTAAGTCTGTATGCAGTGTGTACCTGGATCTGGCCAAGGCTTTTAGTACTATTCCTCAATCAGGCATTGTAGAAAAGCTGACCCAACAGAATATAACCCACCAGAAAACTCATCAGTTCACCAGAAGACATATGTATTCTCAGAAGGGTATAACTCTCACAGAAGTGACTCTGTCAATAGATTGGATGTGAACTACTGCAGGCTAAAGTCAACTTCTGAATATTGGAAGGCAGAAATGTGAGTAAGAAAAATGATAAAACATTAGATTATACCAAATGTTTTGGTATTTGAGATGTGAGCACACGTGTTAGTGTTTGTGAGTTAAGGTTAGACTAGGAGCTAGGGAAGGGAATAGATATTGTGTTATGTGTGTGTACTGTATGTTTGTAGTGTGTGTGAGTGCCTTTTTTAGTGGTGCTGTTAGGTAAAAGGTGTTCTGTAAATTAATTTATTGTGTTAGATTTAGAGAAGGGTCAGGGTGGTGCAAGTGGCAATTTTTTTAGTAAGGATTTTTTCTATTTTTTCTCTAGAAAGATTTAAATTAATTAAATATTCTACACAAAGAAATTTGAAAACAGCAGAGGGATAGTCACACAAATAACTTAAAAATTTTATCACTTTTATGCTTGACATGATATTCAATGAATATGACATTTAGGGCTGAAGACGTTTCCCCTGTATAAAATGCTTCATATTGACATTAAAAGGTATAAGCTGTGCATTCAGACTTTCTCATAACAACTTCCCTAAGATTAAATAATGTCTTTGAATTTAAATATGTATCCCTGAATCTGCACAAAAAGGGCAACCAGAGGTATGTCAGCTTCTGCCATAGATGGCCTTGATTAATTTATTATTACTGCACAGCTTGCCTTTGATGTCTGTATTTAATTGTTTGTGGTCAGCTATTATGCATATCCCGTTGTGTTGCCTGCTTTCTCTTATGTAAACCAAATAAATGGAACTTATTAAAAGCATGGTTATTTAGCATGTTGTATCCCGAGATATTTTTACCTTTCTTAAAATCTATGTAGGTTAAGCACAATGCACATTTATAATCTAATCCCTGACTGCACAGCCAAAGAACCCCATTAAACTTATTTATTGTGAGATTCCATGTTGGCTTGGATGTTATGCCTCACCAGTCCTAGGTTTTTTACAAGCTGTTTATTTTTTCAGCAGTATATCCATAGTTTTCCTTACAGAGGTCATTATCTTCTGGTTTCAATGTAGCTTTAGCCTAGCTCCCACTGTCGTGAAGGGTAATGATATCTTCCCTTTTGCTGTTTGTAAGGAACCTAGCCACGTTTTGTAATTTATTAAAAAAGGTTAGTCAGTGTGATATCACCAGTTCTCTACTCAGTTCTGTAAGAACACTGAGGTGAATCATATCAAACGTCATTCTTTTGTGTAAGATCTGAGTTTGATACCCCCCCATCCCACTTTATGCGCTACTACTGGATGCCCTCTGTTCACTGGTGAATACTAACCAAATGTATTCATTTAGCAGCCTTTCTTTTTGCTGTTATTCTCTTCCCACAATTAACAGTTTCTGGCATCTTTAAGGCAGATGAAGGAAGCTCATCCTTCCAAAGTAAACACAGAAAGTATTTTCCTATCTGGAGAAAAAAAAAGAAATGTCTGTTAACAAGTAACCTTTTAGAAGTAGTATGCATTGACAGGTGATTTGATGTAGGTGGTGAAGAATAACACATTGGCCACTATAGAAATTCCTTCTACAAGTGGTTGTTATCAGAGACCCAAGTCATAAGTCTTTATAATACATGGATAATTTTTGTTGCGCAGGTATGATAGAAACTCTTTAAGAAAAAAAGAGTTTGTAGCAACACAGGATGTGCAGCAACTTTTAAATCTGTTAGTGATTAGTGGCCTACTTCACTTTTGACTGTAATTTGCATGGCATTGCGATGTATGTTATAGCTTTTAAAGCTGTTTTCTGCTTTCTGATGTTTTTCCATGACTGCTCTCTGTTGTGGTAATGCAAAGCTTCCTTACTTTCTTAACAATCAGATTCACATACAAGAAGAGTGGTATAACAAGCTTGTTTTGCCTAGGTTCATACATATGGACCTAGTTATAATACAACTATTTCTCTCTTGTTTTCAGAGCCTTATCAGAGTTTTCTATATATTATAATTTTCCTCAGTGCTAGTCATGTACTATTACAGAGTCAAGTGTTTCAGAAGGTGTAGTGTCAAAGCATGATGCACAGAATTTTGTATGTAAATGCACTTTATTATCAATGCTTGAGACAAATTCACATTTCTTTAAAGCATACTCTTCTGCATTTGAGATTCTTCCCACTTCTATGTCTGCACAGCTACACTTCTTCTGTTGCTTTACTTATACATATAAGACAAAAACTGAGATGAACTTCTAGTGCCCCTGATTTCCACCATAAAAAAATCTGTTTTTATGATGGAATTTATAACTCCTTCATTCAACATTCCACTTTTCAACACCCGCAACAAGATCCACTACCTTTGCCTGCAAACATAGAAAAACTATTCCTGTTCACACTTTCCTGTGAGGTCTAATATTTCATAGTAGCAAACAAATCCAGGAAACTGATGCAGAGTGTTATAGAATTTAAGACTTGAGCCAGTGACAGTCTGGTTCTAATTTATTCATCACTGTCATACTTATGAACAAGTGCAAAAATTAAAGAAGTGATTTTAGTCACAGTGTGCCAAGCCGTGCTGCAAAAATCATTTTGATCCACATGCAGTCACAGTGAATGCATTGGCCCCGTACTGAACAGCTCTAGTGAGCCTCCATCTTAAAATGGTAAAGTGCTAGAGCTGTAACCAGGGATACACGATGGCAAACACTTTTTAAAATAAGTTATCGGTTTATACGGTTTGATGTCTTAGAATTTAAAGTAAAAAAAAATCTGATATGTTTACTGTGATTTTATTTTATTAAGTATGTGTTTTGTTATTATTTTTTCTCAACAAGCCTGGTTGGACTTTTTTTTTTTTGTTTGGCCTGTCATTTCCGGATTGGCTTCAAATCTTTTTTTATCTGTGCTGTGAAGCATCAGCCCTTCCATGATCCAGCTGATCCATCTGTTCGTCATCAGACAATAACTGGTCACAGAAAACTATCATCTAGGCAGCCATCAATGTTTTCTGCCTAGTGTTACCTCTTCTTACTCCATGACAGCCTGACAGTCTTACCCCACAATATAGGTTACCTGGTATGTATACATTGTCACACGTATGCACATCCCAGCTATAGCATGAAGAGCTGCTTACAATTGCATGTACATCCTCAGCCCTCGTTACTGCCTGTTGTTACTCTGAGCTACTTCTGGGAATAAGCAGATGCAACACACCAGGTTCCACCCCCTGAGCCACTTCTGGGAATAAGCAGATGCAGCACACCAGGTTCCACCTCCCTGAGACACTTCTGGGAATAAGCAGATACTGCACACTAGGCTCCACCCCCTCGGGATAGGTAAGCTAGTATACACCTCTCATTAACATCATCCCCAGCCAGCTCCTGCAGCACTTGGGGTACTATTCAACCAAAAATTCTCTAGTTTGCAGTTAGGGTGTATCTTCCTTGCCACATAGAACTTTTTTTTTCTTGTTTAGTACTGAAAATGTATTTTATTTGGAAACATGCACTGTCTCAAAGAGAGGGCTGCTGCATTCTGGAAAGTGATTTACAAGCTGATATACATTACCAAAAAGCCTGACTATATACCTGGTTAATTTCTCTTACTTTTTTTCCCACAGTGCCTCCTACTCATATAACAATGGTGTGATCATGGCCAAAGTTTCAGGTACCAGTTTACCAAACCAGTAAGACATGCCAGTTTGTATGTTACTAAGAACCTACCTGCATCATCTGCCATGTCATCTACAAGTACATATTGATTAGCATAACCATATGGGACTAACTTTAAT
This sequence comes from Protopterus annectens, assembly GCF_019279795.1. Lineage (NCBI taxonomy): Eukaryota > Metazoa > Chordata > Ceratodontiformes > Protopteridae > Protopterus > Protopterus annectens. Next base: position 1,573,625,763 of record NC_056744.1, read on the forward strand.
GCCATTATTACTTATTATTTGAAAGCTCTTAATTTGATTGGACAGTAGACCCAGATGCAGTTCAAATTAAATTGTGATTATAATTTCTCACATTATTTTTTTAGTAAGAAATGTGCCTCTCCATACCTGTGTTTTTTTTTTGTGAGTTTATTCATGGTTTTAATGTTCAGTGAGCTTACATGATTTGTAGGCTTTCCTTTAACAAAATGAACAACCATTTGACCCAATATCACAGTGCAGAAATGAAAATAACAAAGCAACAAAAAATTGCCTATTGCTGTCACAGAAGGATAAACTCTGACTATGATCCAGATTACCTGGGTTTGATTATTGGCTCAAGAAACTCACTAGAAGACAGGAGAAGAAGAGAAGTGCCCATCTTGGGGGGGTTGGGGAATCCTGTCCGGCTGTTTCTCCCTCTCCGGTGTAGTGCTGTATAGGTTGCACATAGCACCGGCAATTAGTGGTCAGCCAGGAAGTGTGCACTTGTGGGCTAGCCAAGCTGGTGATGGTAGCTTCTATATACATAAGTGAAGGATGGATGCATAGGCATGATGCAGGCATAGGTAGCTCTTGTATTGATGCGTGTGCGCACATGACCACCAGGGGATGGGGTTAGGCTACACAATAAAAATTCTCTCAAAGCTGAGTTAACAGCAGACCATCTCTGATTCCAGAGAAAGTGACAGTGGTTCCCTGCACAAGACCCCTCTGTGCAGATTTGGAGGCTGAGTTCCCAACATAAGGGAAGCTAGGCTGATGTGCCATTGAGGATGCTTGATGGATGGCAGTCTAGGAGGCAAAAAGTCAAAGGAAGCACAGATCAACAATCAAATGTCCTGTAAATAGGAACCCCCTTCCCCTCTTATTTGGGGGACTGTGTCCCTATACCCACTGCTTAATTATTCAAAATCCAATGTCAGGATTCTTAGGAAGAAGGGTATTTCCTTTTTCTGAGGTTGTATGACCTCAGAATTAGAAGTAATCCACCTTTCATCATTATGATGTTTTCATGTCTGTACTGTGGTCATTAACTAGAGGAACCAGTTTTCAGACCTAATGCATTGCAGAAGGAAGACTATAAATACTAAGACTAGCTTAAGTCATAGGGTGGTCTGTCTGTCATGTATCAGTCCTCTCAGGCAGGACTCAGTATTATTGTGAAGTTCAGGCTGTATTTATTTAATGTCTGTTAATAAGGACAACGAGTCGATCAAACATGCACCTTTTCTAGATACAATCCAAGATACATGTGGGTAATAGATAGCTTATAATATGACAATACAACTATTAAATCCAGAAGAGAAGACATTCATTCTCTGATCACTTGCTTAATCCATTTTAGTACTGTAGGAGGAGCAAGAACCTATCCCATCATTCAGTGGCATAGGATCATAGGAGGTTCTAGGCTAACAGCCCTAGGGCCCTTACAAACCTAGCAATGTTCAACCCATGTTCCGAAGGGTGTTTGGTTCAAGCAGACACTAAAATCAGCACCTATTGCCCCAGTCCAAGATGGATGGTAGAACCCCTGGGGTGAATTTCCATTTACCTTCCAGTCATCCAACTTATGCTTAAATAGGGCCTAAGAGGGGCTTTGTTTAACATGAATAGGAAGCTTGTTCTAAAGGTGGGGCAACCCCTGTGAGACAAATCTGTCTCTGCAGCAAGTTCTGTTGATGTTCCATACCAGGTTAAGGTCCTTTGAGCAAGTGACCCGTGTGCCATTTGACTTGCGAATGTGCAGCATTTCCATTAAATCTGGGTCAGAGATTGCTCTATATGCAAGATACAAGTCAGCTCTCAGCAGTCTGTATGACAGAGAGTGAAGTGACAATGATTTCAGTCTGTCTGCATAAGACCAATCTTGAAGACCCTGATTTTTCATTGTAAGGAACCTTTGTGCTCTCTCCAGTTGCTGCAGGTGTTTGGAAAGGAACATACCAAATGGAGCGTTACACTCTATTATTGGGCTGATGAGGGACAAGTGCATGGGGGTTGTAACTGCTTTTTTTCTGGACATGAGACGAGCAATATAAAATGCCCTTGGATACATGGTGATCAAAATTAAGGTTGCTATAAAATATGTGTGCCCAGATCTCTCACCACTGACTGCATGCTCAAGGTATTGCTATTGATGTGGTAGTTTGCAGGAACATCACCCTTGCAGAAGGGGATGATAATGCATTTTGTTGCATTAAGTTTAAGACCATGACTTTGGCACCAGTCATTGCCTGCATTAGACCTTCTTGCGGGATGCTGACATCACTAGGGGTTTCAATGATCTCTCCCAGTTTGCAGTCATTAATAAATTTTGTAAGCCACAGTCCTTTAGTTTTAGCCTGTACTTTGAAGAAGTAGATTCTGAACCGTAGGGGTCCCAGAACCGATCCCTGTGGAAGACAACTGGTTACAGGTCTGCTGGATGAGGTGGAGTCCCCTATGATTTCTATCAGTGAGCCAGTTTGCAACCCACCTGACAATATATGGGTTGATACCCAGTTGGGTGAGTTTATCAATGATGCCTGAGTTGGGGATTGGGTCAAAAGCCTTGGCGAAGTCTAGGTAGGCCATATGCACAGACTTGTCCTCATCTAGTCTGAAACTCAAATGTGTCACATTGTTTAGTATCTTTGGTCTTCAGTTATTTGCTAGAAAACCACAAATTTTATGAGGAACAGACTAAAACATATGAAGCAAAAATCTGGACATTTTGCAGAATTGTGGGCAGATAAGAAGTATGCTCAGTTGGTACATGGTCATATCTTCTTTGTGAAACCTGCACATGTTCTCTTAGTCCACACAAATTTCCCCTGGTGCTCTATATTTCTCCAACATCTAAAATGCATGTAATAGTGAATTGTTTATCCTCCAAACTGCCCATAGGTATGTGTGTGTGCCCTGTGTGAGTCATAGACAAGTGTAGCTGCCATGTGTATGTTAATGAATAGTTTGGATTACTCCATTAAGGATTAAATTCACTGTCTTCCACCTGTTGTGTGCTCTCCCACAACCCTGAACTAGATTATATGTATTAAACAGGTTAATGGAGAATGAACAAATGTGCAACAAAAAAGGCAGGTGAAGTACTGAGTGCCAGCCAGTTTTGGGGTGCATAGTTTTACATTCATTCATTCATTCACATACAAAATGCACACAGCAATGGGTGATTTTGAAGATCACAAATTCACATGCAACACAGCTTTGGTAGATGGGAAGAAACTGAATCACTCAAAAAACTCATGGGGATAGAAGGAAGACATGCATACTCCATATAGAAAGCACCCCAGCTGAAAACTGAACCGCTGTGTAAACAAAAACAGTGCAGCAAGAGTTTATGTAGTCAGATAGAATCTATACCATAAAAACAAACCAAGTGTAACACAGTCAAAACCTTTATTGACTGGTGCCAGGAATATACTCGTTTTCATCTAAACCACAAAGACTTCATCAGATTCCCCAGATTCACAGGGATAGAGTTCTACACATAAATAGTGTCCTGACCTTAATGTTCAGTCATAAATGCAGGCCAGATCATATTTTTGGAAATGGTAAATAGTAGGAGAATGATCTTCTTTGTAGATGACCACATTATCTGTATAGTGAAGTTCATTGAAATGGTTGTTTTGATAGTAAATTATATAAATAAATGACAGTAACAACGGACAAGTACAGATCCTCTAAGATATTGAACTGGAATCTGCAGCTGGAACAGACAGTGGATTGTTAATATTCACCCTGGGTGATCTGTTTCTGGGGAACTTAGATAACCAGTTAATAATACGACCACTCATATAATAAAGATTAAGTTAAGGAGTAGGTGGTGAAAAGAGTCAAATGCTTAACTTACATCCACAAATAATGCTCAGATAATTTCTCTAGTTTTCATATTATGGTAGATGATATTTTAAAGGAAAACAGAAATGCTTGGGAAGTGCTAAATATCTATAATTCAGGTCATGAGCATTCAGTGGTTCCTAAGATGGGAAGCAATAACTTTGCCAGAATTCTACTGCAGGATTCTGAGGAGGAAGATAGATCTGTATTTAGATGCTGAATTTGCAGCATTATTTTAGACATTCAAAATACTTAATAACCTTACACATTAATATAAATGAGAGTAAGAAAAGTATTATGGGATAAAGAGCCCTATCACTTAAAGTCAGTTAAAATGTACATTACCAAATTTATCATTATGGGCTGGAATGTAAAAGGGGTTACCTTGTTTTCTAAGTGGATACTACCTGACTAAGAGAAACATTTCTGACAAAGGTTGCTACAACATTGTAGGGCTCAGCACCCAATGTGATTAGCTGTACCCTTAGCTGATATGGAAAAGAAAGATTTTACAGATGTAGTTCTGTCTTAGCTCCTGGGAAGCACCGGTCTCTGCTGTAGTTTTGCTACACCTCTTGGGAAGCATTGGTTACTGCAGTAGTTCTGGCATACCTCATAGGAAGCATCTGCCACTGCATTAGTTCTGCTACACCTCATGGGAAGCATCGGTCACTGCAGTAGTTCTAGCATACCTCATAAGGAAGCACTGGTCACTGCAGTAGTTCTGCTACACCTCTTGGGAAGCATTGGTCACTGAAGTAGTTCTAGCATACCTCATAGGAAGCACTGGCTACTGCAGTAGTTCTGCTACACTTCCTGGGAAGCATCGGTCACTGTAGTAGTTCTATCATATCTCATACGAAACATTGGTCACTGCAGTAGTTCTGCTACACCTCCTGGGAAGCATTGGGCACTGCAGTGGTTCTATCATACCTCATTGGAAGCACTGGCCACTGCAGTAGTTCTACTACACCTCCTGGGAAGCATTGGTCACTGCAGTAATTCTATCATATCTTATAGGAAGCACTGGCCACTGCAGTAGTTCTGCTGCACCTCCTGGGAAGCATTGGTCACTGCAGCAGTTCTGCTACACCTCCTGGGAAGTATTGGTCACTGCAGTAGTTCTATCATACCTCATAGGAAGCACTGGCCACTGCAGTAGTTCTGCTACACCTCCTGGGAAGCATTGGTCACTGTAGTAGTTCTATCATATCTCATATGAAACATTGGTCACTGCAGTAGTTCTGCTACACCTCCTGGGAAGCATTGGGCACTGCAGTGGTTCTATCATACCTCATAGGAAGCACTGGCCACTGCAGCAGTTCTGCTACACCTCCTGGGAAGCATTGGTCACTGCAGTAGTTCTATCATACCTCATATGAAACATTGGTGACTGCAGTAGTTCTGCTACACCCCCTGAGAAGCATTGGGCACTGCAGTGATTCTATCATACCTCATAGGAAGTACTGGCCACTGCAGTAGTTCTACTACATCTCCTGGGAAGCATTGGTCACTGCAGTAGTTCTATCATATCACATAGGAAGCACCGGCCATTGCAGTAGTTTCTACATCTCCTGGGAAGCATTGGCCACTGCAGTAGTTCTATCATACCTCATAGGAAAAATTGGCCACTGCAGTAGTTCTGTCATACCTCACAGGAAGCACTGGCACTACAGTAGCTCTGTTACTCCTCCTGGGAAGCATTGGTCACTGCAGTAGTTCTATCATATGTCATAGGAAGCACCAGCCACTGCAGTAGTTTGCTACACCTCCTGGGAAGCATTGGCCACTGCAGTAGTTCTGTCATACCTCACAGGAAGCACTGGCACTGCAGTAGCTCTGTTACACCTCCTGGGAAGCATTGGTCACTGCAGTAGTTCTATCATACCTCATAGGAAGCACTGGCCACTGCAGTAGTTCAGTCACGTCTCCTGGGAATCACCTGTTACTGCAGTAGTTCTGCTACATTTCTTGGGAAGCACTTGTTACTGCAATATCTCCTGAGAAGCACTGGTCACTCAGTAGTTGGCTATATCTCCTGAGAAACACTGGACACTACAGTAGTTCTATCATATCTCATGGGAAGCACTGACCACTGCAGTAGTTCTTTCATGTTTCCTCAGAAGCACTGGTCACTGCAGTAGTTCTGTTATATCTCCTGGAAACCACTGGTCACTGCAGCACTTTCATCATATTTCCTAGGAAGCAATGGTAACTGCAGCAGATCTGCTACATCTCCTGGAAAGCACTGGTCACTATAGTTGTTATCTCATATCTCCTGGGATGCCCTGGTTCATAGGTTCATAGGTATGTACTAGACTATCGACCCCGGGGCCTATATAAGCCTAGCCAAATAGGTTCCCTGGCTTTCACCACCCAAGAAAATTATTTTTCTGTGTCCCTGTCAAGCAGTGCCACAGAAGTAATCCCTGGGGTGAATTTTCTATTTCACATCCAGTCATCAAGATTTTTCTTAAAGATGGCCAATGAGGAGCTTTGCTTGACATGAATAGGTAGTTTGTTCCAGAGTATGGGAAGTCTCTGGGACAGGAATCTATACCTCCAGCATGTTCTGTTTATTTTGGTGACAAGGTTTAGGTCCCTGGAGTGTGTAGTTCAGAGAGATTGGGATTTCTAAGTGTAGCATGTCCAGCAGATCTGGGTTTGACAAAGCCTTGTATGTTAGGCAGAGATCGCCTCTGAGTAGGCGATATGTGACAGAGTAGAGCTGGAGTTTTTTGAGATGGTCTGCATATGGCATCTGTTTGAGGCCGATAATCCTCTTAGTAAGGTATTTCTGTGGCCTTTCCAATTGTTGTAGGTGTCTTGTGAGATACATGCCAAATGGGGCATTGTACTCTATAATGGGTCTGATGAGGGATGAGTAGAGAGGATCAATGACCTCCTTTTTTCAAGAGGAGAACCCTTGTGCCACATAGAAGGATTTCCTGACTACTGTGGTGATGTAGTTATCAAAGGAGAGACTACTGTCCACCTGTGTTCTGAGGTCTCTTATCACACTTTCAGTGTTTAGCGAGCTACCACCTATGTGGTAGTTCATGGGTACCAAGTTTTTCCCAAAGGGGATGATAATGCACTTCTTGGCACTGAGCTTGAGGCCATGACTTTGACACCAAGCATCTGTCTCTGTGAGGCTCTTTTGTAGAATGTCTACATCATTAGGTGATTCTATTATGGCTCTCAGTTTGCAGTCATCTGCAAACTTTGTTAGCCAAAGACCTTCTTTGTTGGCCTGCACTTCAGAGAAGTAGATGCCGAACAGGAGAGGGCCCAGGACCAAACCCTGTGGTACTCCACTCGTCACTGGTCTGATGTCGGACTTGGAGTCGGCTACTTTTACTGTGTGGGTTCTGTCAGGTAACCATTTGGCCATCCATCTTGTGGCATAGGGATTTCTGCCCAGTTTAGTGAGTCTATTTATAATTCCAGAGCTTGGTGAGGTCAAGATAGGCTGTGTGCACTACCTTGCCCTCATATACAGCTCTAGTGACTGCTTCAAAGAAGTCAATCAGGTTTAGTAGACAGGATTTACTTTTTACAAACCCAGACTGAGTGGGGTCCAGGGTTTGGAGGTTACCTATGTCTTTGTTTGTAAGCTCCAAAATGATATGTTCCTTGGCCTTGCAGACCAGGCTCATCAGGCTAATGGGGCAGTAGTTTCCGTAGTCCTTGGTGGCACCCTCTTTGTGTAGTGGGATAACTGTCACTGTGCACCATTCAGTAGGCACATAGCCTGAGCTGAGGCTATGATTGAACATAGTACTTAGATGGGGTGCCAGTTCATTTTGTAGTTCATGCAGTACGCAGCCTGGGATGTTGTCTGGTCCCATGGATGCTGTGTTCTTGCCTTTGGAGAGGCTTTACTTGTTCATCCGTGATTACAGGGGCTTTTATTCTTCCGGTATTAACATGGGCCCTTTGGAGGATGGGGGGGGGGTAAAGTTAGCACTGAACCTATTTGCCAGGATGTTGGCAATATTGGTTGGTTCTGTATATTTAGTGTCATTGTGCTGTAGCTCAGAGCAGATCTGAGTGTTGCCATTGAGATTCTTGACATAGCTGTAGAATGCTTTGTGATTGTATTTGGAATCAGTGGCAATTTTATTTTCATAACTGGCTGTGGAGGATTTTATGAGGGATCTCAGCTTCTTGCTGAGGCTGACCAGGGAATACCTCCAATCTTGGGATTTTACTCTTTTTTTCAACAGTTTCTTCCTTCTGTTATAGAGTTTGTTTATGGCAAGGGACCACCAGATTGGCTTCCTTTTTTTGGAGGATGGCATCTTGGTTCTGTTGGGGATGGCACGATCCATGCACTTGTGAATGTGCTTATGCAGTGCATTTGTGTAAGATTCAGCAGTCATATCTCTATTTTCCGTCTGCATGGGTGTCATGAAGTTTGCCACTTCTGTCTTAAGAAGCATGAAGTTGGCTTTGGAGTAGTTTTTGATGGTGGTTTCCTTAATGGGGGGGGGGGGGATATGGATGTCTAGGGTGATTAGCTTGTGGTCGGATCTGACCAGCGAGGAGTTGACCTCTGGAGTGGAACACCGGTTACCCATATTGGTAATGATCAGATCCAGGATATTGCTGCCCCTGGTGGGGGTGTGGACAAGCTGATCCACGGCATTGGAATTTATGAATTCCAGAAAATGATGAGTGAATGAGTTGGTACATGAGTAGCTTTCCCAGTTGATGGTGGGGTAGTTGAAATCGCCCATAATTAAGGTATTAGGTTGTACCTTAATATTTTCCAGTATCTTAAGAAATGGAGAGTGGGAATCCTGGGGCATGGTGGGGGATCTGTAACAAGCTACAACCTGGATTGCAGTCTTGCCCAGTGTTAGTTGCACTTGGATAATTTTGGATGCATTATGTTGAGCAACTAGCCTGGAGGTGTGGCTATCCTTAATGAATATGGACATGCCTTTGCATTATGTGGTTGATCTTGGCACCCAGTAGGCAGCTGACAGTAACTTTCTCCTTGTTTAGCCTGGTGAGTGTGCCTTACTATAGAGTCACCTATGATTAGTGTGTTGGGTATGTTGTTTTGCCTTAGGCACACTGTTTTTGTGGGCTATGTGTCATATGGGTAGTGTTGGGGGGGTGATGGTTGTCTGTGTTTCAGCTTGGGAGGTCTCTGTTGCTTGGGCAGATTTTTATTGAGAGCCAATGGAAAAGTGCATGTGTGCTTTGTGTTTCTATGTGTGGGTTTTGGTAGTGTGAGTTTTGAAGGACTAAGTGTTGAGTGTGGTGTGGTGCAGATGTTAACCTTCTCCTCTTGACTAGTCCAGTCTTGGCAGGAGAGAGCTTGGCTTCAGTTTGGCTATATAAGTGCATCTCTCACAGGTTGTATTTTTGGGTGGTAGGAGGAGAGGGTTGTCAGTGTACATGAGGCAATTGTTACATTGCCCTAAGCTGCCTAGATTCATCAGGTGGAAAGGAGAAAACACCGGGAGCTGACACATGGACATGCCTGGATAGGTGCTTATTAATTTAAGTATTAAGAACTGTTTTCCTCTTGACAAGTGAGGAAAGTCAAGTGCTGTAGTAATTTGTAGTTTATTTAGTGCTTACAATGAGTTCTGAGCAAGTGTTGAGCTCAAGGAAACAGTTTTGAGTGCTGAAACTAAAAAAATGGCTAGTTCTAGCTAAAACTACTTAGTTTTAGCACCAGTCCCAAGAAGAGAAGCAAGCCATGGCCTGTTTGGTAATCCACAGTCTTGTCCCAGATGATGCAAGGGTCTGCAGGCTCATAGGCTTTTTCTGGCAGATGCCTCGAATAGCAACCAGACCAATCAGGTATGTTAAGCACAGACACTCACTCTCCAACCAGAAAGAGCCAGGAATCAATGCACTCTGCTCCTACTCTCACCAGGATCAGAATATAAAAACAGATGCTAACCTTCCCCTATAAAGCAGTTATTATGCTTTCTGGTGATCAGAAGTCTCCAGGAAATAATGTAATTGCACTCCTTCTCTCACCAGGAGAAAACAGAAGCACTAATCCCAAGATGACTACTGAGAGTCAGGATGTGGGCTCTACAATAACTGGTGGTCTTGCAATAGATGCTTAAAGGTAAGATGAAAAAACTGCAGTTGTTCTGTCATATCTCCTCGGAAGCAGTGGTCACTGCAGTAGTTCTGTCATATCTCCTCGGAAGCAGTGGTCACTGCAGTAGTTCTGTCATACCTCCTCAGAAGCAGTGGTCACTGCAGTAGTTCTGTCATATCTCCTCGGAAGCAGTGGTCACTGCAGTAGTTCTGTCATATCTCCTCGGAAGCAGTAGTCACTGCAGTAGCTCTGTCATATCTCCTCAGAAGCAGTGGTCACTGCAGTAGTTCTGTCATATCTCCTCGGAAGCAGTGGTCACTGCAGTAGTTCTGTCATATCTCCTCGGAAGCAGTGGTCACTGCAGTAGTTCTGTCATATCTCCTCGGAAGCAGTGGTCACTGCAGTAGTTCTGTTATATCTCCTCAGAAGCAGTGGTCACTGCAGTAGTTCTGTCTTATCTCCTTGGAAGCAGTGGTCACTGCAGTAGTTCTGTCATTACTGCTGTTTTGCCGGTACATTTCATTAGAGTTGGAATGCAGCCTTTTACTAGTAATGCAACTCTTTCAACTTCTTTTCTTGCTCTCATTTTTATTGATATGTTGACTGCAGGAGGGTTTAGCTCATAGATGATGACATATGGCTTTAGCCATATTTCAACTATGACTACTATGGATTCATATCAAAACACCAAGAGCAAAACTACTGCAGTCAACAACATCACAGAAATAACATTTAGACAGGGTTATACAAATTGCACAAATGTCACTGTTAAAAAGCAAAAAAAAAAGTTTTGGCTGTAGGGCAAGTACAGCTGCACACCCTACTTCCACAACCCTAACTATACTACATTTGACAGTGGGGTGACAGAATACTTCCTTACCTTCAAGATTCATTTTTTTTCTGCACTGTAAAAAAATGTTAATGTAGTGCTGTTGACAATTGTGCTGTTGGACAAAGTATATGATCCCATGAACTCATGCTCCCAGCTTATATTTGTCAGTTTAATTATACAGATATACACACAACTCTGCAATATTACATAAAGTGGGGGCATTTTAATAGATGACCGATTCCTTTACCCTGTGCCTATTTACTTGTGTTTTTAGAGAGTTAACTTTGTTGTTTAACATAGGACCTGGGTTTTATCCAGGATATACTGACAAGGTTAGCTAATGTGATGTTAAAGATTGCATTTAAAACGTTTGTTGATTTAATCCATTTCCTAAGCTGCATTTCTTCCTTTTTGTAAGAGGCAGGTACAAGTATCCTTTTTAAGACCGTATATAATGAATAGCTTTGAAGCCGCGGTGGTGTGGCAGTAGCGTTGTCACCTCACAGCAAGAGGTTTTCCCATTTGATTCTCAGCTGGAGCGCCTTCTGTGTGGAGTCTGCATGTCCTCCTCGTGGTCCAGTGACATTTGAAAGACATGCGTAAATGGGCGTGCCTTCGTTGAAGGTTGGGTGTTGAGCTGGCACCGTAAAAATCAACTGCCAATCATTAGCAGACCGGAGTTCCACTGTGGCGACCCCTAAAAGCCAAAAGACGAACAACATAATGAATAGCTTTATTATGATAGGTTGTTTTACTATGACTATTTTGGTTTATGTCATGGTACTTGACTATGTAATGCAGTGTGTCTGCTGAAAGGCTATAACATTAAGCAGTGAAGGAATAAGGGCTAAAAACAGAAGGGAACATGCGTGCATTGTAGGCAGTTGGTTGTAGGATTATGTTATAGGATGTAAAATGTGCTGTGCTGTGCGAGAGCAGGAATGGAGGGTGGGTAGATTTAAGGCCAAGTGTAGATTCAGGGTGGCAACAGTGTAAATGAAGCCATTTGTTCTGCACTGTTAGCAATGGGTAAAATAAATAGGAGTGATGCTCAGACTATCTGTGATTAGTTTATAGCTAAGGTCCAGCAGAATTTAATGTAGTGTGGCATTCTTAAACGGTAGCTACCAAGCTAGCAGTTTTAGTCATTGATTGCTAGGAGTATGCAGCTAAAAATGCTGTGCTCTCCAAGAACACTTAATAATCACTTGGCAGAATTCATATTGAGATGCATGAAAATCCATCATTGTCTTCCCAGCTACTCACTGTACAGAGAGAAAGCCATGCATTGCAGCCTGTAATGTGACCTAGTTCCTGTGTTACCTTCTTGCCATCATTCTTTCCTTATAACCCAAAGTTTAGCATTAAGAGAAGTCCAAGTGATGCCTCCAGTTGCTTCTGCAGTTACATCCTACTGATGCCTCAAGACATCAAGTATTGATTGTTTATATTTGCATTAATAATCCCAAAACTATGCTACATACAAAGAACTGAAAGATTCCATCTTAAAGCTTACACAATGGCAAATACAAGTGTATCAGTTTTGGACCTCTGTGTAGTGCAGGTAAAGAGATATTAATTGTTGTTCTTATAATATTTATTTATATTGTCATAAAGTTCATGTTTTTTTAATATCTTTTCAACAAAGTAGCATAGATAACTGCTCAGCCTCATATGAAAGCCTCAGCTGTATGTATAAAATAATGATGACAGTTGTTGTATCTTTCGGCTTTTCCCGGTTAGGAGTCGCCACAGCGGAACTCTGGTCAGCTAATGATTGGTAGTTGATTTTTATGTGCCGAGTTACCAGCCCTGACGCACAACCTTCAACGAAGGTATGCCCATTCATGCATGTCTCCACGCAGAAGACGCTCTAGCTGAGAATCGAACCGGACAGCATCTTATTGTGAGGCGACAACGCTACCGCAGCACCACCACCGCGGGTCACGTGTAAATTGAGTGATTGCTGAAATATCGTACATTGTTTATAAAATATTACAAACATTATAGTTACTGTGATTTATAAAATTCTGCTTGAGACCGAGAATCTAAAGAATACTACCACTCTGAAAACAGTTTGTGCAGAAGAGTTTGAAATTTACACTTTTTAGTAACCTCTAGGGTTCCAGAGATATGAACATTTGTTTGAAATGTTAGGGCATAATTTTATTCCTTTACAAACCTTAAGCTCCGCCCATTGGAAGTTACAGTGCAAACTTCCAGAGATCCATTGGAGAGAATGAGTTAAGTAGGGTGGAATGTATTTTGGATGTGGGGGTTGCGGGTGTGTGACAACAACAAGGCCTGAGACATCCACCCTGTTCTTACTTTTCACAAAGCATGACATCTACAAAATGGGGGGGGGTCTTTTATTTCCAACTGGATGCTTAAAATATCCAATGGCAAGTTCAGGATTCAGTTTCAAATACATCTGGAGTAGACTAGTGCACACTGTGCCTGGAAAATCTGACTTGTTCTGGTTATTTCACCAATAAAAAGGAGTCCAGAAAAATGAAAGAATATTTATTCCACTCTTTAGGCCTGGTGTATTCAATGCTAGATTTGGGATTTAGGTTTCAAGAATGTTCTACATTCCCAGCAGACTTACTAATGTTAAATTAAATTTATTTCAGATGGGCACACTGCATCTGAGAAGTCCATCCTATTTAATCTGTTTCATTGACTACTGGAAATCCATAACAGGAGAACATCATTATTTTTCAAGTCGATACCTGAGATTTCCAGTTGCTGGATTAGGCTGTAGATTTCAAGAGGTTTTGTCATGTACAATGACTTACCTTTCAGGGAGCATATGTATAAATGGAGCTCTATCAATTGATTGAGCTTTCAGAAACTCGAAATTGGTATGGTTGAGACTATATGATCAAGCTTTTGAAAACTCTAAGCTTTTGAATGGAGATTGCAGCACAGTGAGGATCAGGAAATGTACCCTTTTCTTCACTTTAGTACCATCTCAGAGTTGGTAGATATATATATATATATATATATATATATATATATATATATATATATATATATATATATATTTATATTGTGGGAGGTGCAGGGGGGCTTGTCCCCCTGCCATACCTCTCAACCTCTTAATGCAAGAAACCTGGACAAAGCCTGACGTAATGGGGGGACAAAGGCCCAGAATAGGGACAGATTTTTAATATTGCTCTTATAAACTTAGAAAGTTGATAGACTAATAGGATTTGTCTTAGAATGCATTTTTCTGAAGAATATGAAGTCTGAAACTCAAATGTATGTCATAATTTAGTGAATTCAGTCCTCAGTTTATGCCATTGATTTGCTAGGAAACCACAAATTTTATGAGAAACAGACCAAAAATATGAGGCAAAAAATCTGGACAGTCTGCAAAAATCGGGGCACTTGAGAGGTCTACCTGTGTGAAAGGAACACACTTCTAAAAAATAGTTTTTATGGTATAAATGGTAGCAGCTGAAAATAATGAGTCCTCTTCCAATATGTCTAGGGCTAGGAATTTAAGGGTTGAGTCCATTTTTAAAATAATGGGGGAGACGTGATGGGAGCAACAACATTTTAAGTGTAAGTACAAAATGTAGATTTCTGGCTGCATCCCTGGTGAGAGCAAATGGAGCAGGTCCCAGAAACAGAGTCTTGTATAGCAGAAAATAATCATTCAGAAAAATCAGCAAAAGATGTGAGGAGGAAGATCAAGGTTTGGTATGTTTTAATGCAGAGAGGCTTTTACAAATAGGGAAGTAGAGAAAAAGTACAACACCAGTATGAATTGCGAGCAACTAATGCAAGAAGAAAGCCAGAGACTGGAAAAAAGAGGCATGTTATGCTCGTGTAAAATATGCAGTTACTGACTGAGAATCGTGGCGTAAATGCAGTGCAAGTGGGGAGGATCAGGATATGCAGAAATATGCGACTATAGATAGATTACAGAGCAGTAAATGAGTATGGCTGATACATACAAGGTATGGGTTTAATGTCATTTCCATAATGTTATTCAAATGCGATGCCTTTTCAGGTCTCAAACTATCCATATCCGTTGCTGTAATGGAATCAGCTGCCATGTCTCGCTCGGAAAAACAGTTCAGATAAACAGCATTACCAATAATCCTTGCGAGTGAAGCACCTTGAAAATAACAAACAGTTCAAATAGCAAAAGATATCTCAAGTGTGCAACATGTAGCTTGCCATATATCTTGCCCAAACAACAATTTCTTTATTGAACAGTGCAAGTGCATCATATTTAAATTCAACAAGATAAAAGAGCTCTTTTATCTTGTTGAATTGTATACACTAAATCAGCATTGTTTTAATTGATTGAATGAATGTGTTAATTATGTTGGTATTTAATGCACAAGCCAATGCTGTAATATAGAGGTCTGAAGAAGCGTCTTACAGACGTGAAAGCGCTTACCACTGTTCAATAAAGAAATTGTTGTTTCCACGGATCGTTTGACATTTTGAGATTATTTGGGCAAGATATATGGCAAGCTACATGTTGCACACTTGAGATATCTTTTGCTTCTTTGAAGGTTGGGCGTCTGGCTGGCAACTTGGCACCATAAAAATCCACTGCCAATCATTAGCAGACTGGAGCTCCGCTGTGGGGACCCCTAACCGGGAAAAGCTGAAAGACATTACTAAATTTTAATTGTCTTTTCTGTAAAGCAAAAAACTGTAGTTCTGGTTATGGACTTGATGGCTTGCCACAGCGTTATGGACAGGAAATCTGAAAGCCAAATATACACTATTATTGTTGTTTAAAGAGACTGGCAGAGGAATGGTAGACTAGTAGGTAGAGAGACAAAGAAGATGGAAAATTACCTGTAGAAAGGATATACTATATTTTATACACTATAATTAAAACATTGTGTTAGATCATGTGCTATTAAAACACAGCTTTCAACAATCACCATTAGAGCCTCTGAGATATCTTTGGCAAAATATTACTTAAGAACGCCTGGAAGATGGATTCAGGGACCGGGTTGGCTGTACCAGACTATTATGTGTTATTTGGTTTTCGAGCATGAGTATCTTCTTCCAGTTTAAAGTAGTTACACAGTCAAAGGCAATGCAGTACTTTATCAGCAGTAGAATGGAAGGGAGATAGTAACTGAGACATTGCAAATAGAAAAATATACATGTAATATCTGCAGCATAGTATAACAATTACATTCTAGTAACCATGTGAGCATGTATACAGCTTATATAATTGTATGTCCACACATTGCCTCCTGAGTATCATATAGTTGTCTGCTGCTACTAGGTCAACAAGCAGCAGATAAAGCAATGCTTTAAGCAAAGAAATTCCCACTTGTGATGTTTGTCTTTGGAAAAATAGGTCTACATTTCCTCTGGTGACTTTTGCCTTAGAAAATTAAATAGAGTTAATATCAGTCACAAAATAAGTGACTGTTTAAACATGGGGGGTTTAGGAAAATGCAGGAATGCTGGTAAGAGATAACATTATCCAGAATGTAGAGCGTCACTGTTATTATTTCTATATTTTTGAGTAAGCACTAAGTGGTGGTTCAGTGAACACAGTTCTCTGTGGAGTGTGGACAAGTTTAGTAATTTGCTTGTGACAGAACATCTGTCTGGGGTATAGAACATGGTGTGGGCAGTCTTAGCGTGAGTGTAGGCCAATAAATTAGGTAGTTTCAGCCAGTTAAGCTGCTGAAGTGAAAGTCAGTAATGTATTTGGGTAATGTGATTACTGGCAAACTTTGCAGTTTTATTATATGATTTTGCTACAGTTTTGCTAGGTGAGTGGACTGGGTTCAGGCACCTAGGCAGAGAGACATTTCCTTGTGGTACATTTGACTGGGGACACATGGCTGTAGTGATATTCAGCTGCACAGAAATATGGCTGTTTGCAAATTCCCTGTTGGCAAAGAGAAGAATATGTTGCCATGCCCACAACTTCAATAACCATATGCACAGGGGGAAAACAATGCCCATGGTCCCCAAGGGAACATGAGACAGCAGACAATGTAGCAGGCATCAGCAGCTGGATGGCCAGAAGGCATGTCAGTGGCAGTAAAATGCAGTGCACAATGGGCAGTGCCTTTATAATTGGAGTGTGTGGACCACTACCCCCTTCATAGTGTCTAGGGAACATTACCTGAAACACATACTGAAGCATACATGTGACTATAGTAGCCTACAGGATTTCCTCCATGCTGTAGCACACTTCTACATGTTATAGTTACATAAGTACGTACTGTACACTGAGCAGAACACTCATTACTTCTTCTGCCACCATGCATTTGGTTATTAAAGCTGTGAGCATGGCAGTGTGTGCTTCTCTTTGCCCACAGGGAATTTGCAAACAGACATATTTCTCTGCAGCTGAATGTCACTTCAGCCATGTGTCCTCAGTCAAATGTACCACAGGGAAATGTCTCACTGCCTAGGTGCCTGAACCCAAACTTGAACAGTTATTGTCCCAAAGGCAGTGCTCAACAATCATGCAAATGAGGCGCACTGCATAAAAATGTCTGTACTCTAATTAACTTTCAGGATTACAGAGTACTATCCCAGACCACAGTTAATGCAATATAGTGCACACATGGATGACTATCGATTAGCATGACTTCCCTGCACAGCAATTTAACAGTGGTAAACCCAGCCAGCTGTGCAGCACACAATGGCCCACCCTTGCAAGCTACCCCTTTACCATAAACTCACTAGTGCTCAAAGCAGCAAATAATTATGTTAATAGTATGCAGACATATATAAGTACAAACAAAGCTGGATATGCACAATCACACCAAGTTCCATGCCATGGTAATGCTGGGTAGATTGCTCAGCAGCTATCTCTGCTGTGTTGTTTACAGCAGCTTTTCACACAGTTTACTGGCCAAGAATGATGTGTCCTCCCCAGTGTGATACTCATTAGGAATCTATAACGCATCAAAGCAGTGATGCATGACACTGTGGATGACAGTTAATGTGTATAAGAATGTGGTGTGGCATGCAGAAGAATGTGATTTTGACTATGGATGTCCCAAACCAAATGAGTCACGTGGGTATCCCCATTCACAGCACAGTAAGCCTCAGTGATCTGTCCTTACATGCATATTGTGTGCAGAGTTTTATAGAAACCTGGATTAATGTATTGCCATGTTGACAGGAAATCATGGGCATACATACACACAGACACACACACACCCACACATACATGCATGCACACACAAACACACACATACACATATATGCACACGCTGTTGCAGCTGAAGATGAAAAACCTCTGCTTATGGTTTATATCATTTGTGGCATTACTGGACATACACAATGGCAGCATATGCATCAATATCTTCATAATGTTGGAGCACATTGTATATGCAAAGTACAAAGCATGCATGCATGTGCACTACTGTACAATTCTCGTCACTTGGATATTTGTCCAAAACATAACAAAAAATTGTCACATTGCCAGAATTTGATATGCTATTTTTATCTGGCATATGCTTGTGTTTCACTGCACACCAGGCTTTTCTTCTTTTTATTTCTTTTTATTTATTTTGCTTTAGTTTACCAGGTTTGTCTAACTGGTTTTGTCAAAAAACCCTTTTCAGAGGAGGCCCAGGAAGAAAAGCTCCAGTATATTGCAAACATTTTTAAACAGACATTCAGTAATAAACATGAACAGACATTAAATAATATACATCAACAATTACGCATACATTTGATAATTAGATTACATTCAATTGAAAATAAATACAGCCACTAACAGTATAAAAGATACCTACGCATTACTAGATGTTGAACATTTGAAGAAGTGCTTTACTGGGTTTGCCAAATAGATAATAAGTCATGCAATTAGTGCTTAGAAATTCAAAGAAGTAGAGGTGAGGGAAGGAACTAGATAGGTCATAAAATGTTAATTTTGTAGTTAAGAGGTAGGGTATAAATCAGATTTGTAGATAATTATATATTTGGGTATCATAAAGTTTATATTAGAATTATGGAGGGGGTAAGCAGTGTCAACAATCTGTGTATATGGCTGAGAAATGCTAGTAAAGCTATTCGGGTATTGGTGAAGACTGGTTGTGGGGCATAGGAATGAAGAGGAATGGTTTCATGATATGGGACGGTAAAGTTAAAGTGTCATTTATCCTGGAGATATATAGGAGCAACTGCATTGGTTTGCTAGGAGCACAGGATACATAGGCTGACGTATTATATACCACTCCTCCAAATATCAGTGTTCATCTTTTCTCTGCTGCAGGTGACTACTCAGATGGAATGAGTGGAGTACTGCATGCTGCTTTGTGCAGTGATTGACAACCACACTCATTGCTGTCTGAACTGAGGGGTTCTTTGTACTGTAGACTGAATGGAATCCAAACTGCTTCTGCTATGTATGAATCCAGGTGTCTTAAAAAGAAAAAAAGTGCTTTAGCAATCCTTGCCAGAGTTCTTAACCTTAACAGTAGGGCATAGTTGTGCCCCAAAGGCTAGGAGGTTTCGCCACATTCCAGATGCAGTTTTAAAATATTGTACTTTTAGTGGGACATCATAAAACATCATTTTATGCAGTGGAGTCTACTGTTAGCTTAGCTAATCTAACCTATAATAAAACCAGAGTAATAAAAACATGGCATTTTTGTAATGTAAGGGACAGACAGGTGCCACTGCATAATGTATGCAAGGATATGACAGATGACATTTTATTTATGTATTTATTCATTCTACATTATTTCATTTTGCTGACTTTGCAGATTGCATTGAGCTTATTGCCATTTTGAGAAGATTACAACCAAACACTATGCTATGCACGTAGGTACTGCACAGCCGGAATGAACCATAGAAAACACTGTTGGCCAGCAGATACGTGAACGGAGCGAAAGTAGTAAAACACTCAAAAATTACTGAAAATACATATCTTTAATTATCAGACCGGTTTCGGCAATAAAATGCCTTCTTCAGTGATACAAAGCAAAAAAACAGATGCAATACTTCATGAATATTTATAAGTATGCCCAACCAATGAAAATCACAATCCTGCCACTGTGAAAAGTGGTAGGTTCCCACACCCAAAATTTCAATACCAATTGTAAAATAATGATAAACATGATCTCAAATAAAAGAATTGTTGTGGCACATGAATTCATAAAATAAACAAGAACAATTAGAATCATTAATCTGTAGATGGTAATGTGTACAGGAAAAAAATATATATTTGTATATCTCGAAGAGATAAAAAAGTTGTGTAATAATCCACTAGACTGACCATATGCACATAATTAGGACCAAATTAATACAGACATTACTACATCTAAAAAGTAACCCAAGTATTATTGACCTGATGAACTAACCAGTACCTGATGGGCATAATAAATCATAATGAGTAAGTACATAGACACCATAAACATGTGCGTTCACCATAAAAAATTGTGGTTACTAATGATAAGCATGTAGTTCCTGATAAGAAGACATCGGATAAGGTATCCACTGGAACCTGAAATACATAAATATAAGAATAAATTGTTGTAAAGAATCATGTAACAACAACAATGAATGATATATAGCATATAATATAAATGCTTATAAATGGTCATTCAAACCTGGTGGGAAGAGAGCTCCCAATGTAATAATCCAATACTTTTCTTTATGATTTAGGATGCTGTGCCATCCTTGAGGATTATTCCGATCACCTATGATCCTGTCAATAATCATCATTCTCTTTCGGCTTTTCCCGTTAGGGGTCGCCACAGCGGATCATCTCTTTCCATTTCTTCCTATCCTCTGCATCTTGCTCTGTCACACCAACCGCCTGCATGTCCTCTCTCACCACGTCCATAAACCTTATCTTAGGCCTTCCTCTATTCCTCTTACCTGGCAGCTCCATCCTTAGCATCTTTTTCCCAATATACCCATCATCCCTCCTCAGCACATGTCCAAACCAACGCAATCTCGTCTCTCTTGCTTTGTCTCCAAACTGTCCAACATGAGCTGACCCTCTAATATACCGATTCCTAATCCTATCCATCCTAGTCACACCGATTGCAAATCTTAACATCTTTAACTCTGCCACATCCAGCTCTGACTCCTTTTTGTCAATGCCACTGTCTCCAACCCATATAACATAGCTGGTCTCACTACACTCTTGTAAACCTTCCCTTTCACTCTACGGATACCGTCTGTCACAAATCACTCCTGACACTCTTCTCCACCCATTCCACCCTGCCTGTACTCGCTTCTTCACCTCTCTTCCACATTCACCATTACTCTGAACTGTTGATCCCAAGTACTTAAACTCGTCCACCTTTACCAACTCTACTCCCTGCATCCTCACCATTCCTCTACCCTCCCTCTCATTTACACACATATATTCTGTCTTAGCCCTGCTGACCCTCATTCCTCTGCTCTCTAGAGCATATCTCCACCTCTCCAGAGTCTCCTCAACCTGATTCCTACTCTCACTACAGATCACAATGTCATCTGCAAACATCATAGTCCACGGGGCCTCCTGTCTGATCTCATCTGTCAACCTGTCCATCACCACTGCAAATAAGAAAGGACTCAGAGCTGATCCTTGATGTAATCCCACCTCCACCTTAAACGGATCTGTCACTCCCACTGCAGTCCTCACCACTGTCACACTACCCTCGTACATATCCTGTACCACTCTTACGTACTTCTCTGCCACTCCCGACTTCCTCATACAATACCACAACTCTTCTCTAGGCACCCCGTCATATGCTTTCTCCAAGTCTACAAAGACACAATGCAACTCCTTCTGACCTTCTCTGTATTTCTCCATCAACAGTCTCAGAGCAAACATTGCATCTGTAGTGCTCTTTCCTGGCATGAAACCATACTGCTGATCACTAATCATCATCTCCCTTCTTAACCTTGCTTCCACTACTCTTTCCCATAACTTCAAGCTGTGACTAATCAGTTTTATCCCTCTGTAGTTACTGCAGCTCTGCACATCACCCTTATTCTTAAAGATAGGTACCAAAACACTTTTTCTCCACTCCTCAGGCATCCTCTGACTTTCCAAAATTTCATTAAAGAATCTAGTTAGAAATTCCACTGCCATTTCTCCTAAGCACCTCCATGCTTCCATTGGTATGTCATCTGGGCCAACAGCCTTTCCAGTCTTCATCCTCTTCATAGCTGCCCTTACTTCCTCCTTGCTAATCTGTTTCACTTCCTGATTCACTATCCCCACATCATCCAACCTTCTCTCTCTCTCATTCTCTTCATTCATCAGCCTCTCAAAATACTCTTTCCATCTACTCAACACACTCTCCTCTCTTGTGAGTACCTTTCCCTCACTATCCTTTATCACCCTTACATGCTGCACATCTTTCCCAGCTCTGTCCCTCTGTCTAGCTAATCGGTACAGGTCCTTTTCTCCCTCTTTAGTGTCCAATCTCTCGTACAACTCTCCATATGCCCTATCCTTAGCTTTCGCCACCTCTCTCTTTGCCATGCCTCATCTCCTTATACTCATGTCTACTTTCTTCATCTCTTTGACAATCCCACTTCTTCTTCGCCAGCCTCTTCCTCTGTATACTCTCCTGTACTTCCGCATTCCACCACCAGGTCTCCTTGTCCTCCTTCCTCTGTCCAGATGTCACACCAAGCACCTTTCTAGCAGTCACCCTTACTAGTTCTGCTGTAGTTACCCAGCTATTCGGTAACTCTCCACTGCCTCCCAGTGCCTGTCTTAACTCTTCCCTAAACTCCACTTCACAATCACCCTTTTTAACTTCCACCATTTAATCCTTGGCACAGCTTTCACATTCCTCCTCCTCTTCTTGATCACCAACGTCATTCTACATACCACCAATCTATGCTGCTTAACTACACTTTCCCCCCACCACTTTACAGTCTCCAATCTCCTTAAGACTGGCCCTCCTACATAGTATATAATCAACTTGTGAGCATCTTCCTCCACTCTTGTACGTCACCCTATGCTCCACCCTCTTCTTAAAATACGTATTCACCACAGCCATGTCCATCCTTTTCGCAAAATCCACAATCATCTGACCTTCTGCATTCCTCTCCTTAACACCATACCTACCCATCACTTCCTCATCCCCTCTGTTCACTTCACCAACATGCCCATTAAAGTCCGCTCCAATCACTAGTCTCTCACCCTTGTGTACACTCACCACAACTTCATCCAACTCACTCCAAAATTTCTCTTTCTCTTCCATCGCGACCCAACTTGAGGAGAACATATGCACTAACAACATTCATCATTACACCATCAATTTCGAGCTTCATAAACATCACTCGGTCAGACACTCTCTTCACGTCTAAAACACTCTTGGCATATTGTTCCTTTAGTATAACCCCTACCCCATTTCTCCTGCCATCCACACCATGATAAAACAATTTGAACCCGTTTCCTAAACACCTGGCCTTACTTCCCTTCCATCTGGTCTCTTGCACACACAATATATCAACCTTCCTTCTCTCCATCATATCAGCTAGCTCTCTTCCTATACCAGTCATACTGCCAACATTCAAAGTTCCTACCCTCACTGCTACACTCCTAACCTTCCTCCTATCTTCCTGCCTTCGGCATGCCTTAGCCTCCTCTTCTCCGCCAACAGTAGCCCAATTTCCGCCAGCACCCTGTTGGCTAACAGTACTGGTGGCGATCGTTGTAACCCGGCCTCGACCGATCCGGTATGCAATTATGAAAAGTTCTCCGCATCAGTAATTTTTGGCAGAAGTTTTACGCCGGATGCCCTTCCTGACGCAACCCTCCCCATTTATCCGGGCTTGGGACCGGCACAAAGAAATGCACTGGCTTGTGCATCCCCAGTGGCTGGGTTATGATCCTGTCAATAATCATGAATGTAAATTGAGCCTGTGGATGCTTCAAAGTGTGACGAAAAAGGGCATTGTGCTCTTTTTTATTCTTGATGTCACTTCAATGTTCATTGATGCGTGTTCTAAGTGGTCTGGATGTTTGGCCAACATAGAAGGCCGAACAATGACAAATGGCTAAATATATCACCCGGCTGCTACTGCAGTTCCCAAATATTTTGCAGTCATACACTTTACTTGTATTCTGACTAGTGAATTGTTTAAATTTGTGAATCTGTTTACAAGACCCACAGTGACCACAGGGAAAAGTTCCCACCAATTAATCTCCAAACATAGTTAATTGTCTATAAATTGCCCCCCCCCCCCCGCTTTCCTTATGTTTGAAGTGACTGAACAGTGAACCTAATGTTTTTCCTCTTCTATAGCTAAACTGACACTGAGATCCCAAAAGTTGTCTCAGCTGGTCATTGGCCAATAAAATGTTCCAATGTTTGTTTATAATGCTCCTGATTGCATTATGATTTCTACCATAGGTTGTCACAAGCCTTATAGAAGATGTAGTTGAATCCCTGGGCTGTGTCTTATATTGTAGTAACATCTCTCTATTCATATTTGTGGACCAATCGCAAGTCTTAACAAAATCTGGTTGTTTATAACCTCTATTGACAAATCTCTGGAACAAATCAAGACTGGCTTTCTCATATTCCATATTTGTGGAATTAATGCGTTTCATCCGCATAAACTGAGACTTGGGTATTTTGCAGATGGTGTGGCATGGATGCATGCTAGAAGCATGTAGTAAGGTATTATATTGGGGATATTTGTGGAAGGTCTTGGCATTCAAAGTATGATCAATGTTCCTAGTAACAGTAACATCCAAAAAGTTAATGGATTGTAAATGATATGTAACCGTGAATTCAATTCCCCAAACATTACCATTACGATATTCCACAAATTCTTGCAGATATGTAGTATCCGCCCACCACACCATCCAGCAATCATCTAAATATTGACGCCAAATGTCAATTTCCACCAGATATATGTTATGTAATGGTTCATAAATCATGCATTCTTCAAAGAAAGCCATGAAAAGATCGGCATAAATAGGAGAAAAGGAGGCCCCCATTGCCGTACCTTGGAGCTGCCAATAACATTCCCCTTGAAAATAAAAAACGTTTTTGTTTAATACATGTTCAGTCATACAAATGAGTAGTGTATTAAATCCTGGAGAATATATGGCAGAACGGTCTAACCAGTATTGTAGTGCCTGCAGTCCCGCTAAATGTGGAATACTAGTACATAAGGCCTTGACATCTAGTGAACATTTTGAGAAGATATCAGAAGAAGTAGTTTCATAACTGGGTTTATTATGATCTGAATATCAGGGAAGCACTATTATTCTTCCTTCAAAAATGACATGGTATCTTTATCAACACAGGAGGACACAGTTTAACACACTATCCAAAGCATCCTGGAATAGCAGTAAAACATTCTGGTTTGGGGGTCAGACTCCCCGCAGACTTTTCCAAGCACATTTTTTGGTTTGGAGCATTCCGGAGAGGGATGCGTTACAACAGATGAATGAAAGCAGAATGACCACAGGATATGTGTATACCCCCCACAACCCCCTAAATATTCTCACTCCGAGGTCGCACTACATACATTATTAAGGCTCAATTTCAAGGTGGTGTTTTGTTTTTTGCATTTAGAATATGGTCCCTATTTAAAAACTGAGTGTTATAAGCATCTGTGTCATACTTGGAGCCAGTCTGTGACTTATTTCTTTCCTGTTAGTTCTGTATGATTTAGTTGGTCCTTACAAAGTGACATGATCCATGGAAAAGAGGTTATCTATTATAAGAAAAAAAAATAAGCTGCTATATAAGAGAAAACATGTGAAATGGAAAGGATTTTAGAGATTAAATGAAACCAGGTCAATATGTAACTGTGTATTTATTTAGAATGTGAATCTCGAAACATGTTTTTGCTAAATCAGTTAAAAATCTGGTGGATGTTGTATAAATATTGCATACATTTTATTATATAATAAAATCAACAAAAGCTGTTGTGTTGGGCGGGTAAAATGGTATTAATAAATGCATATGCATACAGCAAAAAAGACTGGAGGAAACATCTGAGTGCATAATAATCTAACATTGATAGACTTTAATCATTGTTTACAATGTAAGGCAATTCATTCTGAGCTAATTACTTTGATGTAATTCATGCAAATGGGACAAAAACTGGGGTGTCCTACCCTCAGGCAAATAAACAGAAACTTAGCATAACTGAAAAGAAGCAATTTAGCACAACTTTGTTAATATCAAACTGGTTATTTTGTCATTAGCAGTGCAGGTCTATTTGTGCATACAGGGAATTTTGGATGTGAATTTGTGGCTGCCAAAAAGTTATTCTCACCTTCATTACCTGTTATTAATTTAGAGGATGTAAGTGAGTTTTGCAATGTGGTGCTGCTCACTCCAAATTCCTCAGCTGGTAAATGGTTACAGAGGTCATCAAATGGATGTGCCAAATGCAAACTCATAATAGCATAATAGACAAGTGTTTCTGATGTTTGAGCATGAAAAGTGTATTTGTGGTTAACCATGGACTGGAGAAAGTTGTGCCAGTTTTGAGTATGTCCTTCTCCAACAAGGTATTCCCTTTCCTACTGGCATAATTCAAATTTGATGGTAAATAGAGTAGAATAAGGTGGAGTTAGAGTCATTCAAAAAGAAAGCATTGCCAAAAAAGTACAATCCACTGGCATGAAAAAACAATCTTCTCTCAGACTAACCATCTGAGACAAAATATAGCCCTAAGGAAACACAAACTCTGCAGCTGCATCATGCCTCTACATCATGCCTTATGAAAATTGCATCAAAAATTCAGAAGGGTCTCCATAATATGGGTTGTAACTGAACAAATAAGCCACCTAACTTGTGAAGAAAATAATATTCAGTTACAAAATCATTCATTCAAGGATAAAAAAAATACAGAATCTGAAATAATAAATTTTGATTAATGCATGTGAGAGGACAACTCACATCTGTACTGATTGAAACGGGTAACTCAGCAAAACCTGTTCTTTTCCTCAATATTGGGTACAACCTTGTTGTAAGATGAGGTCTCCAAAATATTAACTGTAGTCTTTTGTGAGCTTGGTCACACAAATATGCACCTTGAGTACATCTATAGTCTTCCAGAACTTTGGCATTGTTTTTTTGCTGTTGTTTTAATCATCAGTAATAGATATTAGCCATAAGAGCAGAGAAAACTCAATCATCTCCTGATGCCCCTGTAAGCCTAGAAAATAAACTTCAGATGTGATCTCCAGGTGTGTACCAAAGACATCATCTACCAGTTTCTGCTTATCAGTCTTAAAATCATTCAGTTTAGGACAAGTCCAAAGTACATGTATCCAGCCTCCCACCTATCCTTCATCACATCTTCAGTAACTTGTGTCTAATACTGGAAACATCTTTGCTGACTTAGCTGGTGAGTAAAACTATCTATAAAGACATTTCCAAGTGAAGATTATGAACCTTTGCATCTTAGTGGACAGTTTTGAAAACAGAAATCTGTGAACATCTCTACATATTTATCTCCATGTTTCAAAGCCTTTCTTAATCTAATTTTAACTTATCTGCCATTGATTGTTTTAAGACAAAAATAATTCTCTAGGATTTCATTATCACTCCCTTCTCAAATGTTTTCCTTCTCTAAATTCTCATTTATCAAGTATTACTGAAGACCTAAACTGCTAGCAAAGCCACTTACCTCTCTTGACTTTTTTGTCTCAGCAGTTTCCTTGCAATTCTCCAGCCAATCATAATGTTTCTTGAGCTTCCTGCCACACGTGTACTGATTGCCCTTCCGTTCCACAATTGGTTCCTGTATTTTAAACTGCCATGGGATTGGTTATTTTTTCCAAAAGCAGTCTCCAATTGCTGATCCTAATTGGGTTCTCCTTCTAGCAAAAGGTCATCTAGCCATGACACGAGCATTTTGAAATGAAAATGTTGTTGGAGGTACTTTATGAAAGTATCTAATGTTTTTAAATTTTTTATTATGTAATAAACCCCTCCCTCCATAACAAAGGTTATCTATCCAGTTTATGCCCATTAGGAATTTCTGTTTATTATAAATTATTTCTTTCCACTTAGACTTATGTTATGGAATCGGTCATCTTATCCCAAATTAGTATTGCAGAGCCAAAAAATCTAACCATGCTGTTGATACCTCAAGTTCAAAAATAGGCCAGAAGACTTGGGGGGGGGGGTAGATTTTCTTCCATCCCAGGGAGAAATTTTAATAGTCTCCTCAAGACAGGAGTCTTCTCATACTGGCTGGAACATTACATGTGTCTGTGATCAGTGACAGGAATAGGACGGTGGAAGGTGTATTTGGTGAGCATTCGTGGAAGCAAGAGAGTCACTGTTATGCCACTGCATGCCACCACCACAAAGAAAAAAAAAAAAGAGAGAGAGAGAGAAAAGAAAAAAACATGGTCTGTGGTGTGCTCCCCCACGCCCACACAATCACTTTATTTACAGTCTTAGGAATGGTTATGGGCTCTAACTGGTGTAAGATACATGGGGTGTGTGTGAATGTGACAGGGACCATTGTAAGTCACAAAATCCAGACAGTGCCATAAAAATATATTAAAAAACAGATGGAAATGGGGTGGAGACTGAAACATACTTGACAGACACCTGGGGTAGACAAGTGATTTTCATTTTCAGGTAGATTGCAGTCATCTCACTGGGAAGAAGGGTTAGTGTGTGTGTAGCCCCAGTTCTGCCACTAGTAGTAATTTGGCCTGTTTGATCTTCTACATGCTACATCACCATATTTTTTGATTGTACTGCTCAGCATTGTATAATTGTTTGTTTTTATTTAACACGCTTTTCTTGTAATGTGCTTAGTTAATAAACATAATAATAAGCTGGAACTGGAACTTAAATTTAACACAGACTGCTGTGGTGACAGCATTCTGAATTTGTGACACTGTACTGGCCAAACACTGTTTTAGCTACTGCCCTGATATTTTTAGGGAGTGAACACAATGAGAGCTTTGGATGACATTTTTGTGTGTTACATTTCAAGTTGAACTTCTGTCAGTACAAATTACAAAATTCTCATACTCTTATCTTTTTCTGACGTGACTGATACAACTTCTGTTTTTACTAACTTTGCTTGTCACCAGTGCCATGTATGACTGATGAAAACAGTGAACACGTACCTCATGTTAACTAATGCTTCACATTGTCTACAAGAAGGTAAGCTGTCAATGTTATAAGGCTTAAACACAAAGACCAAGAGATATTCTGCTTTTACACTTCCACCAATCCTACCCCACTAACAACACTACACACAGACAAGCAGATAAATCATGCACTAACTTCAACGCATCACAACTGCTGCTTTACTGTTGCATTTTTTCCTGTCTTCTTTCACATGCCTGTCTATATCATTATTTCTTGAGGTTTGGAAGAGATAAGGAATATAGGATTGCAGGAACATGGTGCAGTGATGCAGGCAATGTGTGACGTATCTGCATGTCTGTGTCAAGATGTGTGTAGGGGTGTGGATACAGAGGATGTGGGCTCATTGGGGGTCTCGGGAGAGGAATGGTAATCTCTACTGCAAAGTCACTTCCACTTTTCGGTCAATGTGAAATAAACCACAAAAGATGCAGTAAGAACATACTTAGCAAAGACTAATGCATGCATGGTTCACAAGGCTTCATCAGAAACCTTGAGAATAAAGGGTAACTTGTAATTCACATCCTTTAAAAATACCTTTACAATCATGCATTTCTGTTTGGAGATGTTGACAAAGTCCATTTTTAGTTGCAGTTCATCCTGCATTAGGATTATTATGAAAGGCTTGGTATCCAAGATTGTCCATAGACATTTCATGTTCTGACATGGGAGCAAGTCCAACTTTTATCTTAGAATGAGAGAGATGGAAAGCTCTGAAAACACTGAAGGGTTTGCAAAAGGTGCAAATTCTAACTAGAACCACCCTAAATATATATGAGCTACCATGAGTCTGAAGAGAGCAAACACCAGAGGCCAGGCATTTAGTGAATATTCTGGGTGCTACAAAAATGCCAAGTGGCAAGGAGGTGAATCAACAATTGGAGTTCTCTACATGATGCCAGAGAAATAGCTTCTGCCTTTGTGTGTGAGCATACAAATAAGCATTCTGCATGTCCGTACTTGACAAGAGTGCATTTTATATTGAGGAAAGTAATGTCTGTAGTGCAATGTCAACATTCTGAATGTTTTGTTGTAAAAAATTCTTTAAGATTCTGAGAACTACTATGGATCTTCTCTGAATTTTCATTTTAGTAGTAGACAGTTTTAAAGACAACCTCTGTTTTTGTTCTTTCTGTCACAGATACAGATTATATTGCATGATTGTCTAGGAGCTGCTGAATTGTTTGTAAAACCAACTGGATTTGAGCTGGAGTGACTATAACAGACTCTGAGAGTGATATTGCATAGAATTGTAGGAGTAGCATATTGACACTACTGTTTGACACATTACATTTTATTTCAGACTGTTAGCTGGAAATTGGATGATGCTTTCTCTTAAAGGGTGGGTTGCAGTGAGAGAGAAGGATAAAAAAAGGCTATCACTGTCTGTTGTTCCAAGGATATGCTGCTGAACTGATACTTAATGGCATTAGGAAGCTGATGCTAACATTTCAAGCCTTATTGTCTTTCTGAAACTAATTTATGTCCATATTGCTGTTGTCTAATATATTTACCATAAACTGGTGAAGATTTAGTTAGAAAGTTCCTAAAATACTTTAATAATGAACGGTAGAACATCTGGTTCACATTTATCATGGTTTTACCCTTCTTCTCAACCTTGTTTAATACCTTCTGGAAGAATAAATAAAAAAAACTCTGTTTTCTAAAGAAACATCTAGGAGTGGATTCTTGACATCATCAAGAGACACCTGGGCTCTGACCCATGCAGGTCTACTTAAATAGTCCCAGATGCAGTTCCCTAAAATGTGTGACATCTGTATAGTACCTGCAGTATCAACTTTCAACTTGTCAGCTATCTGTGCCACCTTATCAAGCTTATCTCTGATCAAAACAACTAAAATGCCTTCAGCTAGGCCATCAGTTTAAACCACAATCTCATCCTGGTCCTGCACCATGTGAGTCTGGTCATTATTGCTTAAATGTTCACAGTAATATACGTGTTCACCATTTTACTAAATGCTCCTAGGATTGTACTCTATGTTCCTCTGTTGTTTAGTACAATATTGACAAATAATGTTTTCTTAGACCCCTTTGAATAGTTAAATTAATCACAGCAGTAACAGTAGCAGCAAATTATTTAAAAAAGTTTAGAAAAGTCCTGAACTCTGTAAAATCTATTTTTAATGTTTTCTTTTTTTTTTCTGGGCAGGTGGCTATGAGACAGCCTGACCTGATTTTGGGGCCTTTGTCTTTCATTGAGTTTTTGTTTTGTCACTGATTCTTAAATGGCAAGTTTAGAGCTGTGACATGTATATTCTGTAAGGACAGCATTATAGGCGAGTGAATGTTTTGGGGGAATGGTATTTTTAGCAACTCACTTCAAGTAGTCCTTCATTTAATTTATTGTCTCACCAAAAGAGACATCATCTGGGAAAGGCAGAGACAGATAAAATACAATTTTCATTGCTACCATCAATGTCCAGGCTTACAGGAGAAGATAATTGGTCTGTTTGGATCAAGAACTGTCCATCCCCTTCACAACATAAAGAAGGAGGAGGGAGAGATGACAATCTTGTTTTCTTTTTACAGGGCACAGTTCCTGATGCAGGTAATTTGAATGAAGTTGTAGATGTCTGAGAAAACTTTAGAACAAGGCAAGTCAGTCCATCCATCCACAACCATATTTTTATCACTTTTCACATAGGATCAGGGTGTCACTTCAACAGTGACAATCATCTAGAGCCAATGGTCACACCATTAGATGGCTAGCCCTGTCATGAACAAGGCAAGTATTTTTGAGTAAATTGTTTCGTACCCTATAGATGCTGGGGGTGGGAGGACTAATGCATAATCTTCTTCCAATATATAAAAGCTAGCCTAAAAATGGACATGTGCATCATTAATATCTGCTCTCTAAGTGCCCTAACTATGATATCTGTGAAACATCATCCCACTGATACAGCAATAAAAATCTGAGGAGTCTTTTGAGCAACAACTATAGTAAGTTCAGATTCTGCACAGTATGACTGAGGAAATGTGTTTGAGGTACATGAATTTACAGCAATCTGAAAAATAACAGAATTGGGGGCCTGTTCAACAACTGTGGTTACAATAGTAACAGTCAGCCTGCCTTTGTGCTGCTTTTTCTTCCAGAACCTTCTGTTACAGCAGTGAGGTGAAAGGGAGTTCAAGAGTAAAAAGGCAAGTTTGACTTACACTGTGGCTGAACTAATCTTAATTGTAGCAGTGGTAGGAGATGTAGGGAGAGGTGGCATCATCACGTATACCACACCTGGGCCTCTCAGTCACCACCCCTTCTTCTGTAAGTTGTCCAATGATTGCTTTTAGTTTTAGCCTTAGGAGGAGACTCGCTGTGTTTCTTCTTTTTTTTTTCTGGAAACATTTTCATTACTTAAAAATCCAATTTTAGTAGTTGATTTTAGG
This sequence comes from Protopterus annectens, assembly GCF_019279795.1. Lineage (NCBI taxonomy): Eukaryota > Metazoa > Chordata > Ceratodontiformes > Protopteridae > Protopterus > Protopterus annectens. Next base: position 1,573,657,984 of record NC_056744.1, read on the forward strand.
TAAAACTTCAGTTTATGTAGCTGTTTTCCTACTAACACAATGAGGGGTAATAAGGCTAAGGATAATTAATCTCCTAAGCTGTAAGAGCATGCAAATTCAAGCTCCCCTAGGAAACTCTTACTATCAGCTTAGCACAAAATACATAGCAGCCAGTATTGCTGTGTCCTTCTAAACAAAAATCAAAGAATGTGGAAGTCTTTTGGAGGGATCTGGCACCTTTATGAATATTTAATGATTCCTAATTTGGACATACTTAGAAACACTCCAAAACTAAATATATTGCTGCTCTAATAAAAATAACTGGAAAGTTTATACTTAATATTGCTAAGATAGAGATCTAGGAAGTGACTGACAAAAAAGTAATGTGTTTTAGTCAGACACTACAGGTCACAAAAATAATCCTGAATAGGGTAAAACTACAATACAAACATGGAAGCTTTCAGGTGGCCAAAACAGTCCTGATTTAGTTGCAATGCAATCTATTGTGTATCTAACTTCCTTACAATGGTCAGGACACAAGGCTGCGTCCATTGACTTCTAGGAATGTCCGATTGACAAAACTGATCAAACTGCAGCATTAACATGCATTTTCAGCTATCTTTTGTATAATAAATTATTGCATTAATAATCTTTATGAAAAGCATTATCTGCTCCCACAATGTGTTACAATGAGCATGTATGACAGATAAACTGTTTGCTGAGTCCATTCCCAAAACTGGTCTGCCCAGTGAAACTACTTCTCTGATCTTGTGTTTCCTTTTATAAAATGAATGTGATATTTTCCAGGCACCTGTATTGACACCATACTTCAGTATCAGTTATACTGCATGTAATCAGCTTATGACTGATGTTGTCATGTGGGGTATCTGCAAAGCATTCTGGGTAAACAAGATCCAAATTAAGATGTGATGTTAATTGACTTTAGTATTACAGTATCTCATATAGTTAATATTAAATTTCTGATTCTGCATGCAATATCGAACTGACTGTACATCCCTGCAAGGAGTATAAATCTTATGTGCTTGTGGCTAGCACAGAAATGAAGTAGCTTGTGTGTGCTGCTGTAGATGTTAAAATATTAGGGTACCAACATTACATGTTCTTTATGTTTCCTAATTCATCTCATGCCATGCCATAATGTGAAGCAGGGGCCAGTCTTAACAACTAAATAAAACATAAAAGCTTTTGATTTCAGCGCCTGAAACAGTGTACTATGTCAGTGTGTATGGTAAGTAAGCAGTTCCTACCGCCATAATGCTGCAACAATGTGTCTAAAGCTCTTTAGTTATGTATTACATTGTAGTACTACCTGTCATCATTTAGAAAGTTCTACTTGTACAGCAGGAAGGAGAACATGTAAAGATCACAACATAGCTTTTATATCTTGTCTATGTGACAAGAGGTCAAAGAACAAACCCCATAGATTACATGATTACCTAATATAGCATCTCATGCAGTTATGGAGGCATTGGCAGTGAGAATAAGGTGTACCTTTTGTGGCTGATAAGTATATTTTTTTATAATTATTTGCTTTCTTCTTACTTTCTTACAGTAAACAATTTTCCCACCACCATAATTCTAGTGAATGATCTCCACTAAAGAATCTAAGTTCTGTCTGCAGAGTGTGGATAAAACAGGGATGGGGGCAGTTCTAGTACAGTATTATAAAGCAGTCTACATCTCCTATAGTTAACATGTAACCTAAAGGCCATAGGTAAAGTCCTGCCAGAAAAGACGACTACTGCATGGAGGGTATCTATCTTCTTGTCATGAGAAGGAAAATATTCTTTCATGGAATACAGAAAAGCTGGACATCATCCACAACAATGTTTTAGACAGAATCCAAAGGAAAGTTATAATGCAGCTAGACAGAATCGAATGAAACGTGATAACCCAGCTAAGTTCCTGTAAGAGGGAGGGAAGGAGGATCATTCTAATTTGTTAATACCAGACATTTAAGAAAGGCAGAATAATACCTAAAATGACTAGTTTGAATGTATCTCCTGTCAAATACTAAACTGGAAGTCTGATGAGAATTGCCCTTGCCCCCTTCTCCGGGTTGTTTTAGTGTATGGAAACCTTACCCTTCCTCTCCCAGGTGGTTACATTCTGGTGTTTCCAAAGTCACAAGAGATGATACTTTTTGACAACAGAAGAATATGTGTACGTGTGTGTTTATATCTGTGTGTGCAGGTTCGATGTTAGTATTTTGGGGGCCCCCAACAAATGTCAAGTTGGGGGCCTAATGGACACTTCCAGTCTTAGTGTCACCCTGTCAATGCCAGCCCTCCTAAAAAAACTTTCAGTTCCTGCTGCAGAGTTTTAGGAGTCTTACTCATGAACTAAAGTGTAGTTACAGTGCATTTACATTACAACAGGCCTATGTACCACACTATATTAGACTACTCACAGAGGGACATTCACAGTGGCCAGCATTTAATTGCAATGACAATACGTACTGACATCTCTGTACAGTGCTGGACTTAGGTGAAATTGTGCTCTAGGTAATGACTACTATCCCCTCATACACAGACATCCTCTAGTGCTCCTCCCTGTCTTCTGCCAATTCTGGGTTCCCCACACCATGCACATTACTTTTTTTCTTCTTTTTTTCACATTTTGCCTTACAATTCAGCATTTTCACTGAAACAATGACTTTCTATATGCTGTGAAATGCATTTTATTTATTTTTTCTTTTTATACAGTCTTTTCATCCAATGATGGCTTCAACAGAAAGTATGATTAAGGAAAGAAATTCAGTGTTGCTGTTCATCTTTAGTTTTCCTTGCATCTTTTCAACACACCTTACCTGGCCAAGACAGCACAGTAGTAACCATATAGAAAATAACTCAATTAAGCTAAGGCCCCCAGAAGTCATAGACTTATTGATGCTCTGAGGTGAATGTTATACATTTCCCAACCATTTAATCCAGAGGTTCTCTAAACAATATTCATGAGTAAGAAAAGAATTTTAGTCTTCATTTTTTCATGGAAGACATCATCTGCACCCATGGCTTAATGTTCAAAGATGACAAAATAGTAACTCACAACAAACAAACAAGACAATTATTTGTGAAATACACAAATCCTATTTGAGAATATTTCCTGCCTCCCGCCTTACCCCCCCCCCCCAGAAAAAAAAAAAACAAGACAGTCACTGCTTGTGCATCCCTCCCCTCTGGTGTTAAATTGGGATGAAAGCAGATGTTCAAATGACCACAGTTATGTATTTCAAGTGACTGCTGTGACTGCTGTCATACATATACACAGCATGACAACTCACTCTTCACCTCTACCCCTAAGCCACTTGCCTGATATGTAATTGTGAGAAAAGTGCCCCCACGCAAGCTATGGTAACCTTTTTGCACACCTCTGAGGTCTGTGTGAAAAGTAAAAGAAACAATGACCACCCTGTCCTTAGCCCCAACACAGGCTACAAAGACATTCTGGGCACACATCTAAGGTTTGATTGTGATGACAATTAAAGAAGAAATGATCACACCATTTCCAGCCCACTACACAAAATACAACAGCTGTCACTTTCATGTTTGGGACACGAATAAAAGAGCCTTCATGGGTTCTGTTCAAGCAGCTTTATTTTATACAAACACATAACTGTAAAAATGTACTTAAGTAACTTATATACAAATTAGTGACTATGGCTATGCAGGCTCTGTCTCTGGCTGCTTCTTCAAAATGGCACTATGGAATGCACATGCTAGGAATTTATACATGCACGTACAGCCTCATATGCTTCTTAAAGATATAAAACAAATTTTACTGTCTGATCTACATCCTTTGAGAAATAGATTGTATAATTGTTATGAGACTATTCTGCATGCAATTAGTCATGCATTATACAATACTAAATACACATGTATATACAATCAAGTTCACGTTGCTGTGTATCACACACTAGGCTTTGATACTTGCACATACCATGTGACGTAAAACTGGGAATTAGCTTTAGCAACAGGAACAGTTTCTGCAAAATTATTGTCCTGTGGAAGGGTCAAATCATTTTCTGGGATAGAATCAGGATTTGGAACACATTCTGGTCTGGAAACAGTGTCTGATTCTTTCTTAGATCTGAAGTCTGCATACCAGAAACAATGTTGTGATTGCAATGATGGTGGCAGTTCTGGTACAGGAAGAAGATGTTTACAATTCCTCCTATATTTCACACTTTGGAGTTTACCAAGTATGATCTCGACTCTGCACACATGCATGTTATCTGTCCTATTTGATCAAAACCTTTTGTTGTCTGAATTCATACTGTCTCTCCTTCCCTCAACGAACAAAGTAATCTGCTCGATCTGTCGTAACAATTTTTCTGGATATTACACCTCTTAAACAATTGAGCCTTGATGGTTTTAGTGTTCTTTGATTTAGGCTATAACAAACTTGAAGAAATAGGTAGCGTAGTTGTAGTATGTCTGGAAAGTAGTCTTTGAGCAGGTGAGCCAAGAATATCATCTCGGGGTATGTTTCTGAGATTACGCAAATTGAAGAACACATCGGTATTGTCATGCTTTGTCATGCTTTGCACTCTGCACTGCACGTTCAGTTAGACCATTGGACTGAGAGTATTCAGGACTGCTAGTGACATGTACAAAGTCCTGTCCTTTTGCAAATTTCTGAAACAACTGGCTAGTGAATTGAGTACTATTGTCAGAAAAAAAGTTTATGTGGACTACCATGTACTAAGAAATTATGTTTCAGTTTAGTAATAACAACAGTGGATGTTACGTTAGGTGGTAGATCAATCTTAAACCAATTCAAATAAGAGTCTACCAAAACTAAATAGTGTTGATTGTTCCACTCAAAGATATCAGCTGCTACAGTAGACCAAGGTAGTTCAGCAACTTGACTTAGCTGAAGTCTCTATCAATGTTTTTTGGTAATGAAGGCCAAAATACTAATTATCTTGCTCTTCTCTTAGTGGATGTGGACCCTGAGTGATCACGATGCAAAATCTGGATATACTCTTGTTGTAAGGAAGCAGGAACAATAATTTTAGGACCTTTAAAAATAATGTCATCTTCCATCAACAATTCATCTCTGTAAGGAAAATACAATTGCACTTCAGGTGGTACACTCGATTGCTTTGATGGCCACCCGACATTAATATAGTTATTGAGCTTCTGTAAAATCGGATAAGTCTGAATGTGATCTCTTAACTCATCAAGACTAGTGGTGGAAAAATATTCACTGATATCACAGCAAAGTCAAAAGTCTCTGCTTCAAGCTGTTCTGTTGTATTTCTGGGTGATCTGAATAAGGTATCAGCCAGATAAAGTAGTCTGCCTTTAGTGCAGACCATTTTGAAATTATACTTCTGCAATTAGAGCATCATTCTTTATACTCTCGCCGGAGCAGAATGCATAGACTTCTTTAAAATAGTAACTAGAGGTCGGTGGTCAGTTTCAATCTGAATAACTTGACCATAAATATAATTTTGAAACTTGGAACATGCAAATATTACTGCCAAAAGCTCCTTCTCAATTTGAGCATACTTACTGCATCTCATTTTGAGTAAGTGTTTCAGATGCATAGGTTACTGGTCTGCCCTCTTGAAGTATAACTGTGCCTAGACCAAAATTTGAAGCATCACAGGAAAGAGTAACTGGTTTATTCACATCATAGTATCTTAATGTGTGGCAATTTTCTGCTTGAGGTCTTCAAATGCCTTCGGGTGCAGTTCCAACCATGACCATGCAACATTTTTGCATGTGAGTTCTCTTAAAGGTGCTGTCAACTCACTGAAGTTTGGTCTGAATTTGCCTAAATAGTTGACCATGCCCAGGAAATGCTGTAAAGCTTGTACATTGTTTAGTGCTGACATTTCAAGAATAACTGTTTGCTTGGTCGGATCTGGTCTCAAGCCTGTACTCGTAAACAAATGACCTACGTATGTAACTTCTGGAAGTCTGAAACTGCATTTCAGAGGACTGAGCTTCAAGTTTACCTCACGTGCTCTGTCTAGAACTTTCTTGAGGTTTTTGTCATTCTCTGCTTCACCATTGCCTCCAACCAATAGATCATCTACTATTATGGCACAGGGATAACCACAAAAAATTTGGTCCATTGCACTCTGAAAAACTTTGCTTGCAGAATTTATTCCAAATGGCATCCTTAGGAATCTGTATCTGCCAAACAGGGTACCAAAAGTAGTTAGAAATGAGGATTTGTCATCAAGCATCACTTGCCAAAATAAACTCTTTGCATCCAAACAGAAAATACAGAGGGCATTTGATATTAAAGATGCAACTTCTTTGACTGTGCACATTGGATGATATGGTATTTTTAATGCTTTGTTCAAATCTCTTGGGTCTATGTATATTCTGATTTTGTCTGAGCCTTTTTTGTGGGTGACTACCATGCAAAACATCCATTCTGCTGGTTCTGTGACTGGACAAATCACACCTTGCTGCACCATTTTATCCAACTGAGCCTTAACTTTATCTTGCATAGCTATCAGAACTCTTCTTGCTGGTCTGACTACTGGAGTGACCTCAGGGTCTAACTTCATGGAATATGCAACTGGAAGTTTGCCTAACTTGTCATCGAAAACATCAGCATACTCTGAGAAAATGGCTTTGGAGAAATTAGAACTTGAAAATGCACTTGCGTGATGAACTTCTTTAGCAAAAGAAAGCAGATTCATTCTTAAACTATCTTTGAGACCCAGTAAAGATTGCACTGGACTTCTAACTACATAGAATAACAAGTTGTAACAGTTCTCGGCCAAATAACATGAAAGCATCACTGAACCTTCAGTTTGAATATCTTCACCTCCATAAGCAACATGTCTCGCACTACTGGTTACATTGAGTTGCTCATTAGTTCTTACTCTCGCAAATGTGTCTGCTGACATAACATTACACTTTGAAACAGTGTGTACTTTGAGTTCTGTGGATTTTCCATTAATCCGGACAGTACAAAATACTTTGCTTCTCTTTTACCAAGCACTGATACACCATCTACATGAAAAGCTGACGGCTTCAGTTCTACTTGATCAACTTGCTTTTTTGTGTGGCCTTTCTTTACAACTGTGTGAGGCTTACTCGATTTGCAAAACTTTTGGAAATGGTTCCAATTTTTACACTTGTGACATTGCTGACCAAATGCTTAGCACTTCTCTCTTTTAGACTCATGATTTACACCACAGTTGCAACAGTTAACAATAAAATTAGATTTGGGTTTTCCTAGCTCATATTTGTATTGCGCTGAGCTAGTGCTTACACCCTTCTTAGAACTTTCTGGAAAGCCTTGTGCCTATTTAGAAACCCAGTAGTTGTCATGTGCTTAGGCCTTCTCTTGTTTATCACATGTTGCATACTATCTATATGTGCTCTAGAGATAACTAAAACCATGCTCTTGTCACTCGCAAACCTACTTGTGTGTTTTTATGTCACCTCATGGATTTGACAAACCTCTATAGCTTTAGTCAATGTTAAATCACTGTCATGAAGTAAAATCTTTCCCACAGTAGCACTGTTGAGACCACATACAAGCCTGTCCTTTATCAGCTAATCTTTTAAATCACCAAACCGACACATTTTAGCTTTGTTTCTCAGGCCAGTTATATAAACTGCAAATATTTCCCCTGATTTCTGATCTCCTGTGTAAAACAAATGCCTCTCTAATGTAATATTTGTCTGGGGGTTGCACATTTCTCTGAATTTGCCCCTCAAACACTTGAGGTCTCCTCTTGATTCAGCTTGTACAACAATACGGCAGTCCACACCTTCTCCTTCATATACTGCTGGTGCATACACAAATGAACACTCTCTTTCTATGGCCTCTGACCAAGGGAGCCCGCAGGATTTTTTGCAGGGGGGTGCAAACCCAAGCCCCGCCCACACTGCCCCACCCCCTATGCTGCCCCACCCACTCACCCACCCATGCAGCCCTTCCAGTGTCCCATTACTTGGCTATTTCTCCCCATTTTATAGAAATTGTTCAAATCTCTGTGTGCATACTTGTTTTATGCTTTACTTCTACGATGACTACAGATATCTGGATTTCATTTACAACTTTTATTTCAAATTTTATAGCACAAACACTGACAGACATTTACTAAACCTAAACAAAGCAATAGTCTTACAATGAAAACAGACTTAGCATTAAAACTTCTCTACCTTTGAAACCCACATTCACTGAAACAGCATCGAAACCCACATTTCACGAACATGCATCTGGCCAGTGGTAGAGTAAGTTTACCTTTGGCCCGTTTCCAAATAATAGGCTCCTTGCACACATTTTTAGAAACATGCAAGAGTTCTTCGATTCACCTTCCTGACTATTATACTACATAATAATTGAATTATATCCCTTGTATAACACAGCACCACTTGTTAGAGTGTGTTTTAAATTTATAGTTCTGAGCATCTTTCCTTTAAGCAATGAAACAAATCATATGAACCAATAATGACAGACTGCCCAATTCAGAACATTTCAACCATAAAGGAACACTCAAACTTCTGTCATAAAATCCACCAATATCAATCAGTATGCATAATCTCTGCAGAAGTAAAAGTCATCTGAATAATTCCACATTAAAGAGATCTGAAACCAATGAAGAGGTTGTTGCTAGAAAAAAACTTTATATTTCAGTGTTTCATTTACAAATTCAGTGCCTGTTGCCCTTGAAGAATAAATTGCATGTGCTACATTAAAATAAATGGTAAGTTGATATATTGCAATAGGGAATGGGTGGCAGGCTGAAAAGCAGGTTCATAGTTATTAGGTGTCTCATCCAAAGGAGGACATACTAAGAACTGCAGTACCATACCCCCTTAAAATACAAATGTACATGCTGTATGAATAGAACCTACATCCCTTTGCATCAAGATGCATGTATGCTACCTGCTGTGCTAACACTGCTTTAAAATTCTATACCACAATTGATACCATTTGCTAAACAAAACAGTTGCACATAAATTCCACCTGTTAGAGCTAACTAGGGCATTTCTCTCTGTCACACACACACCTCAACTTTAGTGCAAGAAATACATAAATAGATTGATTTTTTCAAAGTTACAACAACTGTAAACTCTGCGACCATGGTGTGCATTTGTTTTTGACAGAAAGGTATAAGGGAACTCATGGCTATGTATATAGTTGAATCTCTCTGTACTGAAGTACTCCCTACCACGATTCTGCTTTAATAGTGTGTTTGCATTCAGAAATGTGTTACAACAACTGTAAACTCTGTGTGACCATGGTGTGTGTGTTTTTGACAGAAAGGGCTATGTATATAGTTGAATCTCTCTGTACTGAAGTACTCCCTACCATGATGCTGCTTAACTAGTGTGTTTGCATTCAGAAACTTACAGTTTTTATACTGAATTTTTATAGCTACATGAATTAGAAAATAACCAATTTCCAGTTCAGGCCTATCACCCGAGATGAAAAGGTGATGGTGTCTACATATTCTTAAACAACATTTCATCTCCAGACTTGCTATGTGAGATCATGACGTGGAATTCCTCTGCATCCAACTTAGCATTAACAAAACTCCTTACTGTGTCATACCTAACTATAGATCCCCTCTATGTACCCCATCAGTCCATATCTCCTACCTAACTAATATGGTGTCCCTATGCATTAAGCCAACACCATTATTCTAGGAGACTTCAATCACATTTTCTTCCAAAATTGCCATTTTGAGGAAGGATTATTAGGGGAGAGCAACATTTTGAGCCAAAATTGGGGACAATGGAGAGGTTTGGATATTCCTAATTCTACAAAGTGATTTGCACATACCTCTCAACCTCTTAATGCAGGAAATCTGGACAAGGCTAAATATATTGGGGGAACATACAAACACTACTAAAAATTGCTCTTGTATAAACTTGAGTTGATAGAATAACAGGTCTTGCATTAGCATGCATTTTTCTGAAGGTTATGATGTCTGAAACTCAAATGTCTGTCATTTAGTGACTTCATTGTATGAGGAACAAACCAAAAATAAGAAGCAAATATCTATTCATTTTGCAAAGATATGGACAACTGAGCGGCATAGTTCAACCAGGGCTGTCTGAGTTTGCTTCAGTATCACATAGTCCCAACACATCAGCAAACCAAACACATAAATACACAAAAACATACTCGGAGGCTCTAAATAAAAATCTACCTAAGCAACAGAGACCTCCAAAGCAGACATCCAAGCAAACGCTACCTCAAAACAAAACATGCACAACACATAGCCCACAAAGTCAGTGTGCCAAGCAGCCACAGCCCTTAAGGCTGAATAACACACCTGATACTCTTGTAATAGGTGACTCTATTGTCAGACACACTGACGTCCCGCTCACCAGGCTGAATAAAGAGGTCACGGTGAGCTGCCTGTCGGGTGCTAGGATCCGCCACATAACGCAAGCACTCAGGTCACTCCAAAGCAAATACAAATATGACTCAGTCATTGTACATGCTGGTGTGAATGACCTGAGACGTACCTCCCTGGACTACATGAAAAGAGACAGAGGAGCTCTATGATCATGTAGCCCAGGCTGGTATGACCCTGACCTTGATCAGCATCTTACCCTCACCTAGAATTATGCCAAAGTACAAAGACAAAATGATCGATTTTAACAATTGGCTAAAATTTTGGTGTCATTCAAAGGGGATCCAGTGTCTGTCAGCCTGGGATGACATGCTCGACAAGCCACGTTGCTTCACTAGGGATGGCTTGCACCTGTCACCACTGGGCTTTTGGATATTGGCAAAGGCTCTTGCCACCCCCATAGTGCCTTTTTTAGGCAAGGCTCAAAAGTCAAACCCACCCCCATAGACAGCACAAGGAACAAGAAACTAAGGGTAATGCTGCTAAATGCCAGAAGGCTTAACCTCAAGATGCATGCACTCGAAGCTCTCCTCAGTATGGAGAACATCGATATCTGTGCAGTGACAGAAACCTGATTCAAGGATCCAGAGAGCACCCCAGCACTACCAGGCTATACCTCATATCATGCTTTTCGGCCCCAAAACCCGGACCGAACCACAAAAGGAGGGGGAGTTTCCATATTTATCAAGGATATCCACACCTCCAGGTTAGTGGCATTGCACAAAGTATCGGAGACCATCCATGTGCAACTAACAGTGGGCAAGACTGCTTTTCAGTTTATAGCATCCTACAGACCACCCTCTCAAAGTCAGGAATCCCACTCTGCTTTCCTGAAAACATTGGAGAACATGAAGATCTCTCCGAACACCATTATATTGGGCGACTTCAACTACCCAAACATTGACTGGGAGCACTACTCAAGCCCCAGCACCTTAGCCCAAAGGTTCCTGGAAATTATAAACTCAAATGCTACGGAACAACTAGTCACCACTCCCACAAGAGGGGACAACATACTAGACCTGATCATTACCAACATGGGGACTCTATGCTCCACACCAGAAGTATAACCCTCATTGGTAAGATCAGACCATAAATTAATTTCACTGGATGTCCACATCCCGACCCCACCCCCAGCCCAGAAAACCACAGTGAAAAACTTCTCAAAAGTGAACTTTTCACTTCTCAAAACCGAAGTGGAATCCTTCAAGGCCCCAGGGCCAGTGGAAACTACGGCCCAAACTGCAGAATCCTATATAAATGCATTCTACGGACATCTCCAGGAATGCATGGATCATGCTATCCCAAACAAAACCAAGACCCAATCATCCAAAGGCAGCCGTCCAGTCTGGTGGAGCCCTGCCAAAAATAAACTGTACAACAGAAGGAGGAAGCTACTATATGATAGAGCAAAATCCCTAATAGGGAAGGCATCTCTGATCAGTACTAGCAAAAAATTACGATCCCTCATAAAATCCTCCAAGGCCAGCTTCGAGAGAAAAATTGCACAGGACACCAAAGACAATCATAAGGCTTTTTTCAGTTATGTTAGAAACCTGGGATGCAACTCCCAGACTTGTTCTGAGTTGATTCTAAATGACAAAAAATACACTGAACCCACAGACATCACCAATATCCTGGCAGACAGGTTCAGTGCAAACTTCTCCCCCCCCAAAAGAGCAAGTATCTATCCCGGCAGAGGGCTGCCTCCCAAACATCTCTGATGCTCAGGTGAAGGCTGCCCTCTCAAAAGCAAAAAACACTGCTTCCATGGGACCAGATGGCATCCCAGGTTGCGCCCTACATGAACTCCAAGAGGAACTAATCCCTCAAATAAAACAGCTATACAATCTCAGCCTCACTACAGGATATGTGCCCACAGAATGGCGTACAGCAACAGTGGTCCCACTCCACAAAGGTGGAGCCTCTATGGACCCTGGAAACTATTGCCCCATAAGCCTGACTAGCTTAGTCTGCAAGGCTATGGAGAGGATCATCATGGAGCTCATAAGCAAAGACATTGGGGACCTACAGACACTAGATCCTACCCAGTTCGGCTTTGTCAAGGGCAGATCCTGCCTTTTGAACCTGGTTGACTTCTTCGAAACAGTCACCAAAGCCATAGATGAAGGGAAGGTAGTCCACACAGCCTATCTGGACCTTGCAAAGGCATTTGACACAATACCCCACCTCGGGCATCATAGATAAGCTATCCAGCTTAAATATAAACCCCTATGTCACAAGATGGGTTGCAAACTGGCTCAAAGACAGAACCCACAGAGTGAGAGTTGCTGGAGCCATGTCAGACTCGAAACCGGTCACAAGTGGCATCCCACAGGGTTCTGTCCTGGGACCACTCTTGTTCAGTATATACTTTTCCGAGGTACAGGCAAACGTGGGAGGACTATGGCTCACCAAGTTCGCAGACGACTGCAAACTGGGCGCCATAATCAACTCTCCAGCTGACACAAACATCCTTCAAAAGGGTCTCACAGAGACAGATAACTGGTGCCAGCGCCATGGTTTAAAGCTAAATGCAAAAAAATGTATAGTCATACCCTTTGGCAAAAACAATGTGCCCACAAATTACCACATAGGCGGAAACCCATTAAGTACAGAGAAAGTTATTAGGGACCTGGGGACCCAAGTTGATAGCAATCTCTCCTTTGAAAACCACATTGTCAAAGTTGTTAGAAAGACCTTCTACATAGCCCACCTCATCACGAAGGGTTTCACATCTAGATCAAGAGAGGTAATCGTGCCCCTTTATTCATCCCTCATCAGGCCCATCATAGAATACAATGCCCCTTTTGGGATGTACCTTACCCGACACCTGCAGCAATTAGAAAGACCCCAAAAGTATCTCACCAAGAGGATCAAGGGTCTCAAACAGATGCCATATGCTGCTCTGTTAAAAAAACTCCAGCTCTACTCAGTTGCATACCGCCTACTTCGAGGCGATCTATGCCTGACATACAAAGCTATGTCAAATCCAGAATTAATGGACATGCTCCACCTCAGTAAATCTAAATCCCTTAGAGCCACACGCTCGAGGGACTTGAACCTCAGCACAGAAATAAATAGAACTTGCTGGAGGGACAGGTTCATAACCCAGAGGCTCCCTTCGCTCTGGAATAGAATTCCAGTTCATGTGAGGCAGAGCACCTCACTGAATCTCTTCAAGAAGAATCTCGATAGGTGGATGGGGGATCGTAGGTTTGTCCCAGGGATTACTCCCGGGTCACTATTAGACAGAGGCACAGTAAACTAAACCTTAAAAAGGGCACAGTATGCTCAAATCAAGGGGTGGCATAAGCCATACAGAATCGGGCTAGGCTTATAATTGCCCAAGGGCAGATAGCCTAGTATGAACCTATGAACCTATGCTACCCCCCCCTCACAAAATCATGGTCAAATGGAGCCTCCTCCCTGCAGCCATTCCAATGTCCCATTCCTTGGTTATTTTGCCCCATTTACCATAAACACTGTAATGTGCATACTGCTTTACTTCTGCGATTATTTAAATTTCATTTGAAAGTTTTATTTTGCATTTTACAGCACAAACTCTAATACATATATGTTAAACAAAGCAATGCAGTCTCACAATGAAAATAGACTTAACATTAAAACTTTTCTGCCCTTGAAACTCACATGCATTGAAACAGCATTGAAACCCACATTCAAAGAAAATACATTTTGCCAGTGGCAGATAAATATTAACTCTGGGCTGTCTTCAAAATCATAGGCCCCTTGAACATAACATACACATGCTCTTTGATACACCTTCCTGACTGTATTACATTACATTCATTGTACAATACAGTACAGTTGTCAGAGGGCATTTTAAATTTATTGTTTTGAACATTTTTCCGGTAAACAATGAAACAAAAGGCATACACCAATGACAAAACTGCCCAATTCAGAACATTTCCATCATAAAAAGTCTACTTAACCTTCTATAGTCCACCAGTATCAGTAAAAAAATATGCACAATCTCTGAAGTAGTAAAATCCACATTAAAGAAATTTGTAACTAAAAGAGGTTGCTGCTAGCAAACAACTTTATATGTCATTGTTTCATCTACAAATAAAGTGCCTGTTGCCCTTGAAGAATAAATTGCCTTTGTTGCATGCAATAAAAAAATAAGCTAGTAATACCGCAATAGGGAATGGATAGCAAACTGATAACAGGTTCATAGTTACTAGGTATCTTTGCCAAAAAGGACTGCAGCATCCACCCCCTTTACAACACAGTACAGTATCAGCAATGCATCTACCTACTGTGGGAGTAGAACCCACAGCTTTCAGCATCAAAAGCAAGTACACTATCTGTTGTGCTATTAACAATGCAAGCAGACTAAACATAAGCAGCACTAAACTTTTGCTCCCCTGCAGCTCTCAGCTCCTTATAAAATATACTCGACACTCAGCTATATCTCTGAACTTTGCAGCACAAGAAATCTGGAAAAAGCCAAAATTTATTGGGGGGGGGGGGCAAAAGGCCAAAATCCAGGAACACATTTTAAACATTGCTTGTATAATGTTGGAAAGTAGTTGCTAGAATAAAACGCTCCGTTACCACCATACATTTCACTGCCACGTCTTGAACCCAGGGGACCCTGTGCAAAACAGTCAGAGCAACATACCACTAAGCCAAATCAGCTGTTTTGTGAAAGAACGACTGAAACTTAAATGGCTACCATTTAGTGAATTCAGTTCTTACCATAGCACAGCTGTCAACCTCTTAACACAAAATATCTGAACAAAGCCAATACCGGGTGAATACAGCCCCCAAACATTCAGTGAATTTAGTTCTCACCATAGCTCTCAACCTCTTAGCAAAAAACACCCAGACAAAGCCAGTAATGGGGGAATATAGCCCCCAAACATATGCAGTGAATTCAGTTCTTACCATAGCTCTCAACCTTAGCACAAAACCTGGATGAAGCCAATAATGGGGGGGATACAGTCCCAAAGACAGTGATACATTTCAAATATCCATCTTGTACACTTAGAAAATTGCTAGAATAAAAGCTTTTGTTACCATGCACTTTCTGAAGAATATGAAGTCTGATGATATTCAGATGTGTAATTTTTTTTTAACATTTGTTAACCAGGAAAGTCTGACTTGGGGAAAAAAAAAGCTAATTTTTAGCAGAGGCCCAGGGAGAAACAAACACTCTAGACAGCCAAGAATCAAACCAGAGAACACGTAGCTGTCAGGCAACAATGCTACCGCTGTTTTTTACAAATGGTGGTGGGTAGGGAATTAAGGCTCTTACCACTTGGCCCCAAGGGACAGGGTTCAAGCCTTATTCTCTACCCACCACCATGTAGCACCTGGGGCATTTCACACACACACACACACACACACACACACACACACACACACACACACACACACACACACACACACAACTTTACTGAGCGGAAGCTCTTAACGGTCATAATTGCCTCATACAGTTACTCCACAGCAGAACACAAGCTACTTCAAACCCTTGTTATGTTGCATCTATTTCTCTTTCTATAAGCTTGTATTGTAATAATATCCCTTCTGTATCAAACAAGAATAAGAATCTTATTCAGCTTAAGGTTAAGAGAGCAAGGAATGTAGCTTATTCAATTCCAGCGTATTGCATTTTTGCCCTAGTGTGACAAAAGCTAATCCTGGACTGTTTCCTTTACCTATCTGCAGCTTCTTCTGTTCTGTCACTCTTTGCTCAAATTTGATACCTACCTACCTTCATTCTTGGTGCTTCCTGTACCTTCTTTAAACTTGGTTATATTCACTTAGCTTAACATGATATAAGAACCAAAATCACACAAAATATTTTATTCTTCTTAGGACTGAAAAAGAAAATTCTGTAATGCTGCATGTCAATACATGACCTGATACTCAAAAGGTATTCAAACCAAGCTAGTAAACAAATAAGCTATATTGTTTAGTATTCACCGCACATCTGAGTAGTGCTTACTTCAAAACAGTCCATTTTTACCTAACATGCATATATACTACAAGCAGCAGAGTAGGGCAATGTATTCTGCACTGTAACATAAATAAAACATTAAAAGCTTCAAAAGAAAGTACTACACATTTACAGAAATATCTAAAAGCCTTTCATCTTACAATGAAAATAAATTAGGTTATTTTCCATAACTGAAACAGAAATGTCCTCCTGTTACAACACTGTTCTGTTGATTAAAGTAGTTATTTAAGACAATATGCTGGTCAAATTTTCATATATGTTTTCTGAGGCTTTTGAAATGAAGTATATCTAAAATTTAAGATGAGAATGTCACTACAAAACTATGGCTGCTCCTGTAGAAATTTATATGCAGTCTGTTCTTATGCCCTTTTTTCAAATGAAAGAAATACATTTCTTGTTTCTTATTTTCAAAATATGTATACAGTATATGTAATATGGCTTGGCATCGCACTTGATGGAACATCAAATCCAGCAATGATGAAAAGAAAATACTAAAAATCACAGTGCCAAAAACCTACAATAACAAACTCCCAGATTTGCCCCATCAGTACGCATGTTAGTGCTTGTTTTTGGATCTGGAGCAATATGGAATTTTGGAAGATGATTTTTGCAATAGTGTTTTTTTGGCAATGTAATTTTTTTGTGATTTTTCTTGGTATTGCTGGATTTGAAGCTCTATCTTTCGAGCTTGTTACAGACAGCGAACAATATGAACATATATTTGTGTTTGTGTGTGTCTGTGTGTGTGTGCGCGCGCGCATGCACAAACAGACACATACACACCCACACACAACACACCCACACACAACACATACACAACACACACACACACACACTTACTCTGAAAGTGTCCCATCTTCCGCTCGTTTCCTCCAGCTTGCGAATCCGTCCCTTTCAGTTCCCGCTCGTGGTCCCATTTTCCGCTTGCGAACCCCAAAACCGTCCGTCCATGTAAGTTCCCGCTCGCAAAACTTGAAAATATGCGCGCGATGATGTCAGCACGCCCGTGACCATTCTTCTTAAAGAAGAACGCATGATGTCAGCACGGACTTCTTTCTTCTTAAAGAAGAACGTCCAAAAAAAAAACAAAAAAAAAATTTTTTTTTAAATTATAACATTAGTCAGCCGATTCCAGGGGGGTGCAAGTGCACGCCCTTGCGCCTGCCTGCGGGTGCCCTTGCCTCTGACCCTGCTAGGTTTAGCAAAATGAATACTCTGGTGTGTGCATCTCTATCTGCATAAGCTGCATGTATAAAAATATCATACTCTTTCTCAAATATTCTCCAGTTCTCTGCAATATTCTGATCAAATACAAGTGGTAAGGGTTTTTCGAATCCGTCTACCATATTAACACATGCCAGCGAAGAGTTTCACAAATAAGCATAAACATATACGCATGCACATATGTCAGAAACTAATGCCAATAATCGTCCAAAGGCACTGGACCTTTGGGCTCTGAACTTTAGTTCCAACTTTTGTTGGGCGTTTTGGAATTATGCAAATGAACAAACTCGTAGTACTTTTGACTAATTGAATTTTGTGAAATAAACTTCTTTGGCATTTTGATACTCTCGTAATATCATTGGAAAGGCAAAAAATGCTAAAGTCATTTATCATCATTTTCTAAAGTCACCTATCATCATTTTAAGAAACATTGAGAACTTTACAATGCAGCTGAACAACTCATGAGCACTTTTGCAAGAAAACACCTCTTATCAGCGTAAGAAACATGCCAAGTAACTGCACAATGCAAATAAATCAAACATTAGTTGCCTTAGATTCAAGAACTTTTCAAAGTAATTGCACTTTGTGAATAACTGCATACAGCACTCTAAAATGTCCCCAAAATGGTGGTACCTTGCTAGACAACTCTTACAGTACAAAAAGCAGTCTGTAATGGCGGCACTTTGTGATTAGACACACCTAGCACAAGAAACATTTTGAAATGGCTATACTTTTGACTGTGTTTCATGAAATAGTTTCACTTTGCATGCTAAAATCTTCGAAGTACATGCACAGTAGTAAGCACACACTGTAAGCACTTTTACAGACTTTGAGATACTTTAAATTACGTTACTTATGCTCTTGATACAATACGAAGTCGTAGTTATGCCCACACAGCACTTTGCAAAAACACATACAGTTGCCTTGCTTTATTTTTGCTTAGTACGCCCTTTTCTTTCTTATTGTTATTATTGTTTTGCTCGTTAAGCCCTTTTCACACCCAGTGTAATTTTCTTCTGCTCGTTTTACTCTAAACATGCACAACTTTGCCTTAAGCACATTTGTTTTGCTTTAAACATGTTAATTTTCTACTTTACTGTTAATCTTTTCATCAAATACTTTTATCTTAAACATTTTCTTTAGTTAACAAACCTTTCGTACTTTCTGTTTGCCTGATAATGCAATTTGTGCCCTTGTAATGCCCCTTTTCATCTCTCATATCAATTAAATGGTCCGTGTTATTTCTCATTATCTTTGATTCTTTCTGGCTACGTTTGTGCTCTTTTCTCTCTGTTTTACCTTCACTGTCGTGTTTGCACCTCATGGCTCTGAATATTCTTCTCTCTTTGATCCTGGTTCTGACACCATGTCACTTTCATGTCCGGGACATGAACAAAAGAGTCTTCATGGGTTTTGTTCAAGAGGCTTTATTTTATACAAGCACATAACTATTCGGCTTTTCCCGGTTAGGGGTCGCCACAGCGGAACTCCGGTCTGCTAATGATTGGCAGTCGAGTTTTATGGTGCTGAGTTGCCAGCCCGACGCCCAACCTTCACCGAAGGCATGCCCATTCACGCATGTCTTTCAGAGGCCACTCGACCATGGGGAGGACATGCAGACTCCACACAGAAGGCACTCCAGCCGAGAATCGAACAGGAGAACCTCTTGCTGTGAGGCAACAACGCTACCGCTGTACCACAAATTAGTGACTATGAGTATATATGCTTCTTCAAAATGGCACTATGGAATGCACGTGCTAGGAATTTATACATGCACATACAGCCTCATATGCTTCTTAAAGATATAGCACACATTTTACTCTCTGATCAACAACCTTCTGTGCACACCTATGAGCCTGTCTGCTTTTAGAATGGGTGGTTTGAGTGCAGAGACTACCACTAAGTCCATTTCAAAATCCACTTATACAGTCTGGGGTGTGGGGAAGTTCCAAGTGTCTAAATGTTCTTTGATGTATTTTATGCCTTATTTTTGAAATATAATTACTTTTGAACTACATTTTTTACTGTTATCTGTAAAAGTTATGTGTGTACTTAATATTATTGTGTGTGCACAGATAAAAATCAAATGATATTTTTTGCACACACACACACACACACACACACACACACACACACACACACACACACACACACACACTGCACATTCACCTTCAGAAAAACTGGAGACATTCTGCTGTGTATTTTTGAGGTGCTGGAGGTAACTAGAGTACATGGAAAATGCACACACAGACAGAGTGGGCATGCAGAAAAAACACAGCCAAGAACTCAACTACAGCAAAGGACTGTTACATGGCAGTGCCACTCACTGTGCCAGAATGGCAGTGTACAGTTACTTTCACACACATCCTCTTCCTGATAAACCACCAAAGATAGCCACCTGTTATGTGTAAACCTACATCTGTGATGGGAAGTGAAAGAAAATGTGGCCGACTTGTTATTCTTAGATACACTGAAACCACGCATGTCTCTCTCCAGCACACGCATGCACACGCACACACACACACACACACACACACACACACACACACACACACACACACACACACACACACACACACACACGCACACACACACACGCACACACACACACACACACACACACACACACACACACACACACACACACACACACACACACACGCACACACACACACACACACACACACACACACACACACACACACACACACACACACACACACACACACACACACACACACACACACACACACACACACACACACACACACACACACACACACACACACACACACACACACACACATTTTGCATCACTATTACTGTCAGCCCACATCAGTAACTATTGTTTAGCAGGCGTCAGATAACAGCAAGAGATCGCTTTATTTACCTCAGTGGAGAGTAATGCATACCTGTCAATTTCCCTGATTTCACAATGTCCCTGATTTTACCTCATAATTTTGCTCTGTCATCTGTAAAAAATTAAATTTGCTAGTAAATAATTTGGGATTACAGTTAGTCAATCCATCAGAATTTCATACTTCTTACTGTCCAGAAACTGCTTGCTAATGCAAAGTGTGTCAGTCTCCTAACCTTTTCAATTAGTACCATGTTTAATTAACCTACAAGCCAATGGAACATCGGTATAACAAAACAGCAAAATTTGTCACAAGTCAACATTGTAAGTGTCATCACTGCCTGGTCGTGAATATCTACCTTGGCTCGAACTAAAACATGACTTAATTGCTCCCAGTTATACAGTCAACAAACTCACATATGAGCCCAACAAATGCCCAAGTCTAAAAAATATCCTCCGACTCAATACCCCAGGTAGATCCTATGCTCAACTGATAAAATTTTACTTTGCTTTAGCAAATCCAACAATGCCGCTAGTGATTCCCTTTATTCTACATACCTAGTAAAAATATGGAAGTCTTTACCATTTCTCATCGCATCAACACATAACAATATGTTTTTCAAGCTCCGACTAAAAGACCACTTAAAAACATATGGCTTTGTCCATGTACCTCCCTAGGCTAACACTCTCTTTCTCTAATAACCTCCATCTATCTTTACTATAACTACCTGTCTGTCTCTCTCAGCCCAGCATGTCGCTGCTTCCATACTGTTTTCTCCTTCCCAAATCACCTGTATCTTACATTTCAGTTCTGTGACTACCATACACCTAGGAAAACAATTCACACCTATCAATGTCTTATTACTCATTCTTTGCATTATTAACAAATAAGCTCATTTCTAATAATGTATGCACTTAGGTCTGTTACCAACAAATATCATTAATTGTCTGCTAGAATTATTACCAAAGGTTTTTCAGCTCATGGCCACTGTTGTAACAAAGTTCTGATTTTAGTAAATGCCTACTAACAAATGTTAATAACTGTCTGAATTGAACTGGTTATACTGGACATTTTCTTCCTTCGCCTCCATTGAAAAGGGGTAGCTTTACTGCCCAGTTAGACTATCCTGGTACACAAGTGCAATAAATAATAAAATTTAAAAAAATGTTCTTGATTTTGAACCTTTATTCTGCTATTATTTTTAGCTTTGCCCAGAAATGTTGAGTAAAGAAGTTGAGAGATTGTATCTGGTATTCTGCCTGTATTTGTAAAATGTTTTGAAACAGAAAAAACATCCCTGAAGATCAGGACCATCAGCTTTTCTTAAAATCCGTGGTAAGCACTGAGATCAGTTGCTCTGTAATTACCCTGCTCATGTTTGTTAATGTTTATCGTCTTTATCCTAAAAGGGCATATCAGAACCTTGTTTTGGATAAAGCATGTAATCAGAAAATAAATAATCTTTTTTCTCCTTATTTTACCCAAGCAGCAGCTTTTGTGGGACCCCACCCACCCACACACAGTCAATGATGCCTGGAGGGGCCCCCCTACAGCCTCGGGTACTGCAGGTGCCTAAAGCTGGCTATGATTTTAGTTTAATAGGAGGGAATACCCACTAACTGGATTTAACCAAGTCAAAGGCACTATGTCAGTTGTAAAACACTTAATGAATCTGTGAAAGCTGTTACTTAATAAAATACTGCTACCATAACCAGGGATATTTTTGAATTTTAAAGGATCTATAAATTAGAGTTATTATCCACCTGGTTTATTAAGTATACAATATTGTTATACTAGCTGTTTTTTGGTTTGACAAACATTTAACAAAATATCAAAATAAGGTAACTTGCTGAGGTTGGCTGGCGCCGCTGGACCAGGGGGCCCCCAGTGACTGGAAGGGTTCCATGCACCTAAAGCCAGCTGTGTGAGTGGTGTGTGTGTGTGTGTGTGTGTGTGTGTGTGTGTGTGTGTGTGTGTGTGTGTGTGTGTGAGGTAGGACTTGTCTGGAAAAAGAGACGTGCAAAGCTGGGACGTGTGTGTGTGTGTGTGTGTGTGTGTGTGTGTGTGTGTGTGTGTGTGTGTGTGTGTGTGTGTTTGTGTGCATGTCAGGCAGGACTTGTCTGGAAAAAGAGACGTGCAAAGCTGGGGCAAGCCTCAACCTCTTGCACCCTCTTTTGGGGTGATAGAACCCCCTAACAACAGTGGCACAAGTAGCCCCCTAACCTGCAGTTGGGCAGGCTTTGATGACCCTGAAGGGCATATAACTCTTTGTTACCAGGATCTACCTAAGATGGAAAACTCTAGATTGTAGCATCTTTTTTGGAACTCCTCAGAAAAAAAATATAAGTTCTGGGTAGATGGGTCAGTGATATCTTCATTTTTCTCCATCTTTTGCAGATAAGATTCATATGTCTCACTGAATAAGAAAAATCATACAGTAGATAACTCCAGACATCTATCTAGTGCAATAATAGATAATTCTGTTGTTCTAACTCATGAAAATCCATGCAGTAATCACATTATGCATTTTGCATGTTCTCCTTGTGTCTGTGTAGGTTTTCTCTAAGTACTCCAGTTTCCTTCTGCCTCACATGAACATTCTGGCTGATTGGTTACATTAAATTGTTCACATGCATGTTATATTTCCATGACCTAGGTCGTGACTGAAAAGGATGCAAGCAGGATCAGTTCACTTATCTAGTAACATAAATAAAGGAAACAAAGTATTAGCAGTGCTGTCATTATTGCCTATCATATGAAGTTGGCGCTATTTTGTCTGTGCACTAAAAATTAATTTTGTATCAATTTACGCAACACTTTGGATTTCTAAAAAGAATACCACATGTAACATTTCACATAGCTCTTTGAAATTGGGTTGAGCAGGCTTGAAAATAAGTCCCTTCAGCAATAAAAATCAGGAATACAGTTTCTTACCTAAAGCTTCTGCATGCACATAGACATACGGCTTAGTAATTTACACTAAAATTAAGTGAAAAAGTTTTACTACTGCTTCAACTGAAGCAGTAATTGCAAGATTTTATACATTATTTTAAACCAAATGGAACAGCAAGAGACAAGCTAATCTGTCATGTAAACGGAAGGTTTTCTTTCAATGTACACTTGCATTCAGAATAACTTTTCATTCAGACGAGTGAACTTTCTGTATACCCTTGCTAATCACAAATTTGAATGTACATCTAAAGGAAATCATAAATGACAACAAGCCCTTACAAGACCGATTTTGAATCAGTTTATTAAAAAACTGCCAAAGGAAACTTTCAATCTGTCAGAAACAATAAATATCAAACCTCCTACAAGTTAAACTGTGTTTGATGCCAGGATGTGTAGGAGGGTGACCGAGCAGATACATTCCTAAGAAATGGGAAATACTCTTCAGTATGAATTTCAGGGAGGCTTTTGTCAACATGACCTAAGAATAAAATTACACAACAGGAGAGTAACTGAAATGTTGCACGTTCTACATCAGAACACATCCAAAGAAAAAATAGAAAAAATAAGAGGATGAATGAGTGAATGCATTCCTAAGAAATGGGTATTTCCCTTCTGCTGTTCTATGTGAATTTCTGGGAAAAGTTTGTCAACAGAATCAGGGAATAAAATTATTCAACAGGAGAGGCACTGAAATGTTACATGCTTTAGGCTAGAATTTATCCAAAGAAAGAATACACAACTAAAGTATACAAGCAAAAAACTGATAAAAGTTGATGAAGTTTTAATGAAATTAAAGAATGAAAGCATTTAAACAAAACCAGCCTTTTGTCTGTGGATATTCCTTGCTGCCGGTGGAGTTTCTTTGAGTCTTCAAAATAAAGTATACATATCCTAGAAGAAAGGGTGTGATAGAAACATGCACATATTTACTTTTATTTTCTAGACATTTTTAATTTGTTAATCATATGCGTAAGATCTGAACACAAGACAGAAGGAAATTATTTCAGTTAATTACATTCAGGTTACAGCATTTGTTTGTCACAAATGACTGGCATACAATGTAACAGGAATTTTGAATATGTGCTTTGACATAAAACAACACACATTTTCATACTTTATACATAGAAATAGTAATACAATTATATACAGTTTTACATAGTTACAAGTAAAAAATCAGTGGTGTCTGAGTTCTGGTATTTACTTTGTACAAAACCCATAACTAAAGGAGACAGGGAGAACCAACAATGTCTCTATGGCAGCTTCAGGTGTGTCTTGTTTGTAAAGTTAAGCTTGAAGTTAGATTAATTTGTGCCATTCCTTTGTTCAGAGGGGAGACACATCTCTCAAACAGTCCTGGTTTTGCTCTGTTCTCCCCTCCCCCGAATCTATTAATTTTTTAGGAAACAGTAGTGGTGTATTATAGTCAATAAATAATAGTAATAATTAGCATTACAGGCTTCATTTACATTAGAAAATTAATGTGAATTCATACCTCTTATTCTGTGAACTAAATGCTGCCAAAATTCAAAATGTGTTCCTGATTTGAGGCCTTTTCCTCCACATATTTTTGGCTTTGTCTGTGATTCCAGAAGTAAGAGACTGAGAACTATAGGGGAGGTGATTCTGATTTGCTGGAGAAAATTTAAATCTTTTCTCTCCAATGGCTTGGTTGTAAGCGGGCTTTGTAAAGAGATAGTACTATCCATTTCTAAATGAAAGGCATGGTTTGAAGGTGTTAATACTTTATTTATATCTGACAGGGGGCCTGTAGTATATCCCTTGAAATATTACAGAAGGCAATATTGTGGTCCAAGCAGTAACTGGCAGGCAGTTAGCCCTTTGTGAGGAAGTACGCTAGTGTTTATTTCGAGGAGAGAGGTAAATGCATAAATCCTATCTGCCTATTGCCAAAAGCCTGTAATTTTTGTTAAGGCAGCAAATGGTACATTTTAATCCATCCATTAAGCCTTGTTTGACCAATTTGTTACATTCTTTCCTTTAGTAAAAGAGTCAGAGTTGAGAATATACACAGCCACATGGACTGGAAATACCAGATGCTTCCTGCTTTCTGTTCCACTGTACCAAAATGGTAGGTGTATTTCCTCATTTAGGTAAGAGGCAGAAGCAATATTAAAGATAAGTTGTGGGTTAGTTCTGAGACATGCTCTGTCCTTAAAGTGTACTTGTCACTTCTTGAACCAAGTGTTAAGTAATAAATGCTTTAAGTTGTATATAACTTCCTTATCATATACAATAGCAAATTATACAGTTTTTGATGCAGTCTATTGTTTTTGCATTTTATTGTGTTGAGAAGGATATGCCCCCCTGAAAACTGTCTTTGAGCTGAAAACCCATGACACCAAGAAAGACTGAATCCTCAATGCCTAATTACCTGAGTTAATGTGTAAACAATCACATGTTCATACTGCTCACATCAGTAGGAAATTCTTACTTCCTAGAAAGACAAGTCGCCAGCTATATCTTGCAGGTTGAACACTATATATTGACAATTAAAATGTGGGTGATGTAAGAAGCTACCCTTCTAAAGAAGTAAATTGTTTTCTTGTACACAAAATGCTTTGCAGTTATATGTAAATCATGTTGTGAGCGTTTCAAAAGAAAATAAGTAAACAGTGAAACTAAAAACAAAAAGCTGTGAAAATGCTATAGCCTTTATCTTGTTTTACAAAATCACTTGCATCTTTAACATGAGGAATATAACTAAAATGAAATTCACTATGTAACAAAGATTCACAGTTTCATACATTTATAGCTACCCGAAGGCCACTGAATCTTATAACCGTTCATGCCTTGCCAGAACCCTCCCTCAGATTGATCATCTTTTCCCAGGACAGTCATATTGGACAATCTTGGAATAAATTTGTGGATACCCATTCAGTCATCTAGCATATATTGAGAAGAAGATCAGGAGTTGCCCTGTTTGTTGCACATGGAAAGTTTATTAAAGAGGCTTGGGAGGAGTTGGGTTATAAACCTGTCCCTCAACTATGTTTGCTTATCTGCTGGCTAAAATTTAAGTCCTCGGTCATAGTATTGGTGGAGATACTGGACTTGTCAGAGATATGGGAAGTCTAGGACAATTGGGTCTCTAATGGCATAACAAGAAAGACGGAGATCTCTTCTTCAAAAGTCTAGAAGACACTGAATAAAAGGATACAGTTTCCATTTTCTCTTGGTAGCTTAGGGATTTTAGACCTCTGATATTTTTGATTAGGAACCTTTGTAGTATTTCTAATTTTTTGATATGCTTAGTGAGATACATCCTAAAGGGAGAATTCTCCTGGATAACTGGTCTGATCAGTGTTGAGTATAATGGTGTAATTATCTATTTAGGCCTCGATGATATTCCTTTGGCAATTAGCTGGGCTAAATAAAGGATTTCCTGTCAGCTGATGTCACCTGATGGTTAAAAGACAAGGATCTATCAACCCAAGTATCTAGCTCCCTGACTGCGTTTTGTAGTGGCGTTTTGTCTATGCAGTATGATGAGGGCAGGGGTTGGCTACCAAAAGTGAAGATACCGCATGTTTTAACATTTAGTTGGTATCCATTTTAATACACCAAGAGTTTACTAGGGTGAATTCATTCTAGATGACTTGAATGTCATAGGGTGCCTTAACAACAATTTCCAGTTTGCAGTCAACTGCAGACTTTGTAAGCCAGAGGTCTTGGCTCTCTGCTTGGAAATCTAAAAAGTAAATACCAAGAAGGAAGGAATCTATCACTGACCCTGAAAGACACTGCTGGTCACTTTTATACTTTCTGATGAGATACCTGCAACTTGCACTGTCTGGGATTTGTCTTTCAGCTGTTTGCTATCCATCTTACCACATATGGGTTGATTTAAAGCATTTAGCTTATGCATGATGCTAGCATGGGGAATGGTGTTGAAAGCCTTGGCCAGGGGTTCTACTATGAAATGCTGACTTCCTGAAAGTTGAGAGGTGAAAGGACAGTCAATTTTAATTGTTTTCTTTTTCCCCTAGGGGTAAAATCCCCCACATCACCTAAACACACACACACACACACACACACACACACATATATATATATATATATATATATATATATATATATATATATATATATATATATATATATATATATATATATATATGGGTCCCCTTTAAAATCCTGAAAGCTCAAAATCCTGAATCTCAAAATCCCGAACACAAAATCCTGAAAGCTCAGAATCCTGAAAACTCATAATCCTGAATCTCATAATACTGAAAAACATACAGGACACCAACACTGATGTGTGATTGTGCGGACATTCGGGGTAGGGAGCAGGTCAGGTAAGTGTGCGATTGTGATGGATGTTAGGGTTAGGGGCGGGTTAAGTGAGTTAGGGTTAGGGTGCGGGTGAGGTGATTGTGCGATAGTGACATAATTTGGGGTTAGGGGCGGGTTAAGTGAGTTAGGGTTAGGGCACAGGTGAGGTGAGTGTGCGATGGATGTTAGGGTTAGGGGTGGGTTAAGTGAGTTAGGGTTAGGGTGCGGGTGAGGTGATTGTGCGATAGTGACAGAATTTGGGGTTAGGGGCGGGTTAAGTGAGTTAGGGTTAGGGCACAGGTGAGGTGAGTGTGCGATAGTGACGGACCTTAGGGTTAGGGTGTGGGTTAGGGTAAGTGGATAGATAGTAGTGTATGTGCAGTGTAGTGTAGCTGCAATATAGTCTGTGTTGGTGTCCTGTATGTTTTTCAGTATTATGAGATTCAGGATTATGAGTTTTCTGGATTTTGAGCTTTCAGGATTTTGTGTTTGGGATTTTGAGATTCAGGATTTTGAGCTTTCAGGATTTTAAAGGGGATCCATATATATATATATATATATATATATATGTATATATATATATATATATATATATATATATATATATATATATATATATATATATATGTATATATATATATATATATTTATATATATATATATATGGTACTGGCTTTTGCTTCAGAAAAGTAAATGCCAAACAGGAGAGGTCTCAGCATAGTATTCTGGGAGACTCCACTAGTGACTGGTCTTTTTGTGAATGTAAAATTCCTCTATTTTGATTATCTGTGAACCACTTGGCAATCCAGTGAGTGACACAGGGGTTTATTTCCCATTTACTTAGCTTTTCTACTATGACTGAGTGGGGTATTGTGTCAAAAGCTTTGACCAGGTCAAGGTATGTGGTGTGTATCATTTTGCCTTCATTTATTTCTTTGGTGACCTTTTAAAAAAATTCACCAGGTTGAGGAAGCATGACCTGCCCTTGATGAATCCAAACTGAGATGGGTCCAGTGTTTGGAGGTTCCCTATGTCCTGACTGATTAAATCCATGATAAGTCTTTCCATGGTTTTGCATATGTAGCTGGTCAGACTTATGGGTCTGTAACTGGCTAGTCTGTGGTAAGTCCTCCCTTATGCAGGTAAATGACTTGTAGCTGTCCTCAGTTTGCTTGGAATAAACCTGTTTGGAGACTGAGACTGAACAGTGTTGTTAGGGGTGTGGCTAAATCGTATTATCTTAATCATAAATCTCATCATGTGATTGGTCCTTGTGTTGTGGAGATCTTTTCAAAAATAAAGAACTACTTGGATTCAGTCCTCAACATTTTCTGCAGTTTTTGTAAAAAATTATTTATGCTAAGGTTTACAGTGGTGGAAATCAAAACCTGAATCAAGATTCTACATTCAGTGCGTATTCAACATGACACAGATGATACATAAGGACACAATATGATTGCCTGCTTTTACAGTGCTGGAAGTTGTGGGCAAAACCAGTGCTTTAAGCATTGTGATAAAAAATTATAAAAACAGGTCACAAATGACAGAAATATAGCAAAGGTTCCCATCTGGATCAATCTACCTATGTGATTAATAATCTTGAATAAATTATAATATTAGTGCCATGACATCTTTGCTAATAACCCCACAGATGCAATAAACAGTACCTCAGGAATACATTAGAACAAAACTAGTCAAGTGGTCACAGGGACCACAAGATGCCTAGGCATACATCTTTAAGTGGACACACTTAAATGTTTTTCTCACTCTTTTCAAGTATTTAATAGCACTTACCTCCCAAATCAAGTAAGTGTGTCAATGATAACCCCAGTGGAAAACTGCATCTACCCACCCAATCATCAAGACTTGCCTTAAAGGCACTTATATTCTTCTTTGTTGGACCTGTAGTGGTAACTTCATCTATAGGTTGGAAAAATGTTGAGTTAGGAATGTATCCGTCTAACAAGCCTTGTTAATTTATTGGTCTCGCTTTATGCCCCTTGTTTAAATGTTTGTGAAGAAATAAGATGTCAAATAGGACTTGGTCTTTCATTGTTTGAAAAGTGAGACACAGAACACCTGAAGCAAACAATAGACTACAGTGTATAAGAAGATTCAGGCTAATTTATGGAGACAGTTGAAGGACTGAAGGCCTTTCATTTTCTTTGTTGGAAATCTTTGGAGGCTTTCCAGTTGAGTGATATACATGGATTTCTATATACCAATGAGGGCATTGCATTCAGTTATGAATCTGATAAGGGAAAGTACAGTGGTAGGATGACTTTTTTTTGGCTTTTGAAGATAGTCGATTGATAATTAACTGGGCCATATAAAACAATTTCCTCACTATGGTAGAAACTTCATAATCAAATAACAGAAAGTTGTCCAGGTAAGTTCACAGGTCTTTTATTACTGTTTCTGTACAAAGAAAAGTATAATTTATGAAATATGAGTTGAGACCCTTTTTTGTTAAATGGTACTGTGCTGCGCTTTTTTGTATTTAGATTGAGACCGTTTCTGGTACTCCAGGTATGTGCATATGTTTAGTATCAGTGGATGAGCGGTTAACAGTGACTGGTCTGCAATCATCAGCAAACTTGGTCAACCACATGTCTGAGACATTGGCTTGGCTGTTTAGAAAATAATGGACAAACAGGAGAGGGGCTAGAACTGATGTCTGCAGTACAGGTTACAATTTTATGTTCAGAGAGACTATCAGCAAATTTCACTACTGGGGATCTGCTGGGTAGCCAATTTGAAATCCAGTGGATAACACAGAGGTTTACATTAAGTTTGTCTAATTTTTCAGTAATACCAGTATGGAAAGCAGTGTCACAAACCTTGGCCATATTGAGATATGCAGAGTGAATAGACTGACAACTATTTAATGCCTATGTAACCTGTCCAAAGAAGCTGACTTGGTTCAAGAGAAAGGATCTGCCCTTCACAAAAATAAAATTATTGGAGCTTAGATGAGTTAAGTTAGCTATGTTTACATAAATAAGTATTGCTGTGATATATTACAGGGCTTTGTATATAAGGCCAGTGAGATTGATTGGCTTATAATTACCTGGATTTGCAAAGGGCCCCCCCTTGTGCAGACAGTAGCAGCAGGTCTTCTTCAGGCATCAGGCACATGTGGTTAAACAGTTTAAGTAGGGCCACATATAGTACATGCTTGGTACTGGGGACAATGCAGCTCAGCCTCATATGTTGCCTGGTCCTGTGGAAATATTACTTGTAGCCTTTGAATTAACAAAGCCCATGATAGCAATATCATTCAGAAGCAGAGATATTCAAAAGTAAAGCAGCACATTGAGATGCTTAAGGGAGGGCTTACACTAGATCCTTGTGTGAGATGTCGCTCTATTCCCTGAATAAAGTAATCATCAAAGGCCCTGCACTCCTTTCAGCAAGTACATCCATATGGTCATTAATAATTGAGTACCTCAGGCATGTGAGGCAAATCATCTTCCCTGAGAGAAGTAAGTAAGCCTTTTTTTTCTTTCCTCTCCACCTCCACCAGCTCCACTAGCATTCAGGCCTCCAGTCAAACTCACATTGGGTCATAGTCAGGGTCTTATTCCTTGTTGCCATGGAGGTTAAATGTGCAAAGGTAATAAAGGGCTTGGCAGTGATGGTGGCAAAATATGAATCATCAAATGCATTACAAAAGGGCAGCAATAAAGATTATTAGGATTCTGGGCCTCATCACGGGGGGGGGGGTGGACTCCAGAGGTCCTGAAGTCATTCTGTCTTTTTACAGATAAATGGTAATGTACATCTCAAGTTCTGTACACAGTGACAGAAGCATTTTGGAGGAAAAGAGGAAAGGCCTAGTGGAAAAAGTGCAGAGAAGAGATACAAAAATAAAAATGATGGAAGCATTGTAGTAGGAAAAGAAGAATTGCAAAAGGAGTTTAGCTTAGGAGTGTGAGTCACTCGGATAAAGCATGCAGACCCTTCTTTAAAATCTTCTGGTATCTTTTTTTTATCTTTTTCCTTCTGTCTAGAGTTGCCACCCTTTTCAGATGTCCAAAGTGGGTTACAGGATTTGTGGTCAAACATATGACATCAGAGTGGGTGCAATCAACATGTGGCATTATAGTGTGTGTGGTCAGAACTATACTGCAATAACTCTGGAGGAAATATCTGAATTAAGATCACTGCTGGGGGCTGTTTGGTGTCCATTTTAGCATTTTTTAACAATAGCCTGTTAGCACCACAGCAACATCTAGTCACAAAGATGCAATATTTTTTTTAACTGTATAGAACTTGAGTAAAAATTGCAAAGTAAGAAAAGTAATGAATGTTGATAAACCATGATAGAGAAATTGACTGCTTTGGTTGTTCTTCATTGAGAAAGTATATACTTCATGATATGAAACTGTTGATTACAACATGAAAATGCAGCTTTGCCTTTTCTTTTTAGCCACTTCAAATTGTACTGTCATGGTCTATTAAGGAAACGATGACAGCAAATACTGATACAGAGTAAAATGATCTGGCATCCTACAAATAGCTACTAAAACTCCAATAGTACACTATAGATCATTGGAGCATCAAGGTGCTTATTTACATATAGTTGTGTTGTCGTTGTGTCCTTCAGCTTTCCCGGTTAGGGGTCACCACAGCAGAACTCCAGTCCACTAATGATTGGCAGTAGATTTTTACGTGCCGAGTTGCCAGCCCTGACACACAACCTTCAATGAAGGTACGCCCATTCACGCATGTCTCCACGCAGAAGACATTCTAGCTGAGAATCGAACCAGACAGCATCTTACTGTGAGGAGACAACGCTACCGCAGCACCACCACCGCGGATTATATTTACATATAGTTGTGTAGCATGACATATTCTTCTATGGAACCTTAAATGCCAGAATAATGAGGAGTTAAAGCATTAAAAAATAATGACTGAAACACAAAAGGACACAATTTACTAAATTACAAGTGTTTTTTTTCCAAGGGTAAACTTCTTTGCACTTCCAGATATGGGAGGCAAGTCCCCACACCCCCAAGCTTACATATATCAATTCCATGGTCACATCATCTTGAAGAAGAGATGAAGCTCCTAAAAATAATGACAGGCACACACTTGGAAATCACACCAGAAGTGATTTCCAGTTTGGTGTCTCTTGTTTCAAACACCTGATGCTCAGGGAAACTGATCATGGTTACCTGTAGATATACTACCAGAAATGTTAAGTATTTCATATTTCACTGACTAAACTGCATAGCAAAACAACTCTTTTTATAAATTTCTGCTTAGTTTGATCCCAAGGGTGACACCTAAGAAATAAAATGCACGAGTCAAGAGGAAATAATTCCTTCACAGCAATCACAGCTGGAAGGTATTACATTATGGCTTTTGTGTCTTGTAAAAGTCTTTTATTTTTATACTGGGCCTTGTTTTGGTTTTGCTTTATTTGAGTCCTGATTGTACAAAGTCACTTATGTTACAGTATTCTACTGTCACGAAGATGCAGATTAGAAAAATGGTAGTTGGAAAAGAATGGGGGAATCATCATCACCTTTTAAGTATGCCCAAAATAATCTCATTAATCATTCCAAAGCTCTTTTTAAATATGCTGAAGATAATCTCGTTTATCATTCTGTAATGAAATTTGCTTCTCAGGTATGATGTTGCTACCTGTTATGTTAATGAGTTACTGCAGTGGCTATACAGCTTCAAAAGTGTAATGTAGAGAACAGACTTTTCACAACATGAGAGCTGGGAGCTATCTGCAGATAATTCTATGTGATTAAATTTGTCATTGCAGCCAAATGCACAATAAAATATTGGTCACAGGCAGAAACATACTGATTCATGTGTTGAAAACCATCTCTCATGATTGGAATTGGTGATCTTCTGGTATGCAGTATTTAGTACTCAAGTCTGTCTTTGTTCTCCAAAGTAACAGCTGCTTATGCAATATTAAAAAATATGGTGTTATGGTCTAATAGTGAGCCAAGCAGCATCCACAAACCCCTTCCACTTTCGACTTCCTGGTTGCTCATTCTAACACCTCTACTAATTCAACATATGTGCAACAGAACAGAAGTCTGGTACTCAGTGAATCAGCGGCCCTGAGCTATTAATGCAATCCAAGGTTGGAACTGCAGCAGGAATTTTTTTCGGGAAAAGTCCACAAAAAATACTCCATCTTCTTAGCAGAGACAGAGACTGTACGGAAAGAAATATCAGATAGTCTGAAAAACAGTATATTTGAGGTTCTGCATGCAGTTACTGTGGAGATAGGACTTAGAAGTTTATCATTGGGACTGTCCTGCATAGACATGGCTGGGTGGCAACCCTGCTTCGATCCACAGGACTTGCCCAATGATTCTCTTTCCTTCTGCCCATCGACCCATTTGTTCTTTTATTGGGGTGGGAGCCAGGCACCTCCCAACATGGGCAAGAGCCGTACACTTCATTCACTCACTGGCAGAGAGCCTTATTAACCTATATTTCCCTGCAGAAGTAATAGTCAGGTGGTATTGAGCAGGACAATCAAGTGGACCCAATAGACTCATCTCACACCCCAGATGCTCTTAAACTCTGTGGTAGCTCTCTTGAGCTCTGGTAGTGCTGCATGCATGCAAATATTTCAACCACTGGTATTAATGCCGTTCTAGCTTGCCAATATACCAAACACTTATTCCCATAATAAGTGTCCAGCCTGTTCTTAAAAATATCTAAACTAGTACTTGCTTTAATGTAATTTGGTAGTCTGTTCCAAGCATCAGCTACTCACCAGTTAGTACACTTCTCATTCCTATAGAATCTTCTACAAAGGTTGTCTGATGATTCTCTAGTACTTTTTGATAACCCCAAACATTCCCAGAGGTAGTTGTCCCTAAATGCCCTATATACCTGAATAAGATCTCCTCTTAAATATCTGTAAGAGACACTGTACGAGTTCAGATATTTTAGTCTTTCATAATAACGTACATTTTCACATCCATGGACGCCCTTGGCATATTTCTGCTGTACTCTTTCCAGTTTATTCATGCTTGTTTTTTTATAGAGTTTCCATATTGTTATTCCATACTCAAGTTTGGGTCTAATGTAACTAACAAACAATGACATAATTATTTTTTATTTCCTAGACTTTATAAATCTTTTTACACAACCTATAGTTCTATAACTATCATTAACCAATTAACCAAAAGAAAAACTCATAGCTGAATCTACCCATATACCCAGGTCCTTAAATGATTCTACAGTTTCAATCACTGTGTGCTGCATTAAATATTCACCTTTCAGTTTATGTCTTCCAAATCTCATATGCTTAGTTTTTGATGTATTTATCAGCATATTATTCTCCTGTGCCAGAATGGTCAACTTAGTCAAGTTATTTTGCAGACATACCTTATCTGTAACACATATAATCAGTTTACCCAATTTCAGGGCATCTGCATATAGACTGTAGAACACCTCAGATGAATAAATTAGGTCTGAAAGATAGAATCTGAACAAGTAAGGGCCTAGGACAGAGCCCCGTGGGACACTCTGACTGTAACTAAGGGTTTCACCCATCCAGTTGAACTGCATGATACTTGCCATGTCCTATTTGTAAGCATTGCAGCTATCCATCTTATCAAGAGTATATCAATACCTAGGTGTACTAATTTATTGATCAGTGTTTTGTGTATGACCCTGTCAAATGCTGAAGTTAAATCTATATAAATTACATCACAGCACAATTTTTCATTCATAGCTGTTATTATATTGTTATAGAACATCATGTTAGAACTGGTAATAGATCTGTTTTCAACATATACATGCTGATATATGGTTTCAAGTTCCAACCTATCCAGTTCTGACAATAACTTATCCAATATTACCTTCTCCATTATTTTTCCACAACATAAAGGTAGACTTAAGGGTCTGGGTCTACTTCAAAACATTGAAATCTCATGACATTGAACTTCAAAAATTGAGACCATGCCATCAAAAACCCAAAACACTGAAAACCCAAAACAACAAAAACTCGGAACACTGAAAGTATGCATCATAACATAGAAAACTACAACGCACATGTAAATAACATCCCCCCACTATAACAACACCAAACTAACAAACACACTTTTTATTATGTTTCTGCAGGGGGCAAGCCCCCCTGCATCACCCATGTGGGGGCTCTGCCCCCCACACCTCCCTTGTAAATTAAACATACCAACTCCTAGATTGCACTACAGTGGAAAAAGTAAATTTCCTAACCCCACTGTAACATGATCAGCATACAGAATGTAAATGTATGAATGTGCTGCTTTCATGGAAGTTAAGTTAGTGTTCTGAGAAGTGCTGGTACAAGTGAACAGGGGAAAAAGTGTTTATTTCACCAATCTGTACATGTTTTTAGGCCATACAAGTAAGTGATTTAGACATTATGCTTACATTCTGTATGATGATTGTGATGCAGTGAGGTTATTTTTTCACTGTAGTGCGATCTTGGAGTTAGTATATTTAATTTACGGGGGTGTGAGAGGAGCAGGGAGGCTTGCCCCCCTGCAGAAACATAGTAAAAATTGTGTTTGTTAGTTTGGTGTTGTTATAGGTGGAAGAGATGTTATTTGCGTGTGCATTGTAGTTTTCAGTCTTATGATGCAAAGTTTCAATGTTCTGAGTTTTCGTTTCTTTGGGTTTTCAGTGTTTTGGGTTTTTGATGTTATGGCTTCAGTGTTTTGATATTCAGCGTTATGAGATTTCAATGTTTTGAAGTAGACCCAAGGGTCTATATGACTCTGGGTTTGTCCTACTCCCTTTTCCTTTAAAGACAGGCTTAATAAGTGCATGTCTCTAATCCTGAGGAATCGCCCCATATTTATATGACCTAGAGAATAATAAATATAATGGTACTGTAAGTTCTTGCTGAAGTGTTCTCAGGTCATTGTTACTAATTCCATCTCCTCCCTGTGTTTTGTTTGGATCCAGTTTGCACAGTTCTTTTTCAATATAATCTAATTTGATTCCAGTATCTGGAGTTACCTGGATGTCATTCAAACAACTTATCACCCCTTTTGTGAAGTCAAACTGTTTTGCATAAGATTTTATAAATATATCTATAATCTGTTGTGTCTGAGAATAAAATTTAGAATCTGCACACAGTTTATCAATTTGTGTGTCTTTACCCTTCCACATCTTATGTATCTATAAAAAGGTTTCCCATTAATCTTTATATAAATTTTCTTCAAATGTTTCTTGATCTTGTCTCACAATATGCTTAATTTATTTGTCCGGCTTGTTTATTTCAGTTTATAAAGTTGTAGTTTGACCTCCCTTCCATTTCTTATATTTTTTGCCTCACACCTTAATCAGATGTCTTGTTCTTATGGAAATATATCCCCCCTGATGTTGTATGTCTAGATCCTGATGTTAAACATGTTTTTGATTTTTTGCTCTTAAATTTCTCTTTCAAAACTTTCCACATTCCATTTGCAGCTTTTCCACTGAACACCTCACTCCAGTTAGTTTTACATAGTGACTGTTTTGCTTCCATATAATCTGTAATTAGCTTTCTGTGCACTGGCTTAGATTTCAGTTTGGCAAAATTATTTAGCAACAAATTAACCTTTATAACCCCATGATCACTGCACATCAATGGTATTAAAACTTGACTTGAAGTTACATTAATTTCTTTGGGAACACAAACAATGTGTAGCATG
This sequence comes from Protopterus annectens, assembly GCF_019279795.1. Lineage (NCBI taxonomy): Eukaryota > Metazoa > Chordata > Ceratodontiformes > Protopteridae > Protopterus > Protopterus annectens. Next base: position 1,573,695,316 of record NC_056744.1, read on the forward strand.
TTCCGTCCCCTGGTAGGTTTTTTTTACAAGCTGAAGCAATTGTTGTTCCTGAATATATTCTGTGAATAATTTCCTTAATATTATTCCAGTCTGTTTCTGGCAAACTTAAGTCCCCACCTAATATTATTCTTCCCTCCTGTGTTTCATGCAAGAAATGTATGAATTCCTCTAGGTCATCTGCACTTGACTTTGGTGGTCTATACAGACCAACAGTTGTTAAATGTTCCAGGGTTGTCTTTATTGTCACAGTTACACAGTCTATAGTATTGGTGTTATCACGGAACATGTAATAATCACAAGTCTCATAGCTATCTTTAATCCCTATCATAACACCTGCACCTGATTTTTTGTTAGAATGTCTGTTACAGTAAAAGCATTTATACCCTGACAGAACTGGTTTCCAGTCATTGTTCTTTAACCATGTTTCACAAACAATAACAACATCAATCTTGTGGGAAAGTAGGAAATGTTCTAATAAAAAATATATATTATTAATGCTCCTAGCATTAACAACAATCAGAGATGCATCAAATTTTGCTATCTGTGAACTGTTAAATTTTCGACTTGGCAAAAATATTGCCTAGTGTTTGGCAAAATTTGCAAAATATCTGTTGCACAAATTCTGTTCCTTAATCTTGATAAATGCACACCATCCTGTCTGAATACATATGTGCCCAAAACTAGGCTTGGATACTCTACACATTTCCATTTTTTAAAACAGGACATTTTTTCCATGTAGGTATTTACTCCAAAAATCTTTTCATTTAGAGTGACCTAACTATCCTTTCTGTAGGTGGTTTGTGAAAAATATGTCCTACCACCAGTACAAGCTATACTATCTAAGAGGGCTGTCAGTTCCATACTAACAGTTAGAGAATCCTTGCGGGTGACATCATTTGTACCAACATGAATAAAAACAGATCCATACTTTCTTACATTAATGTGTTCCAAGGCTTGTTTCACATCTTCTATTTTTGCTCCTGGCAAGCATAACTATTCAATGTTCATTATCATCTCTGCAAATATAAGTATCAGTTCCTCTAGTAACTGAATCTCCAATTACAAGAATATCTTTGTTGGCCAGCTCTGAAGAATCTTCAACTTCTAATACAGTAGTATCTGCTCCATCAATTGTTATGAAGGATAGATCTTCATTACTATTAGTCTTATTAATCCCACTGTTTTCATTGTGTATTAAATTCTCATCCAGCTGGTATTGTAAACCCACAGCTTGAGCCATGTAGTCATCATCTGTCTTTCTCTTCTTTTTTCTTACAGTAATGTTCTTCAATCCATCCACATTCGATTTTGATTTCTTCCGTTTCATTATGTCTTTTTCTGTAGACTGAAGGTTTTCTGATACAAAAATGTCATCATTCCCTGCAACCAGTGTGTTATTTAAAGCAGTGTCCTTTTTACTACGTGTTCTCTTTCCTTTACAGTCATTAATCACTTTCTTTTTCTTCCTTGTTATTTGTTGTGAACTTCTTCCTTTCTTCCTTTTTTTGCTTCCTTCTAAACAAACGGGATCCTCAGATTGCTGAATATTTGCATTTAAAATTCCAGAGTTGTCAGCGGCATCATCTTGTTTCATAGGGGTTGAATTAACTTTGCAGAAGATAGATGCATCATTTCCGAAATGTGTTCTATTTGTTCTGTGCCTAACATTATTTAGTTCATCAGTCCAGTCATTAATATATGAAACAACAGTTCTCCAAGGCATGCCAATTGCACAAGTGCAATCATCATCATCATTAAGTCTAGATTTACTTCTAACAATGGTAAGCAAATCATCCAACTTTTGACACAAGGAACATAGATCATCAGTGTTATCAGCTGTTACCTATAAATATGCATAGCATTTATTATACTGTACAATATACTTGTACATTAGCAAATAGTTAATTGCATACTCATTTAAGGAATCCATATTCAGCTTCAAATGAATAAAGTATTACAAAAGAAAAGAATAATTAAAATCAGTAACCACAGAATTTAAAAAGAAGTTAAATCAACTTCTATGACAAAAATCACATCAGCAATATACAACTAAATAATAAAATACAGTAACGTTCTTCTAACCATACAAGTTTTACAAGCCAGACAATAGTTGTGATACCTTCACTATCACTCACAGTCGCACTTCTTTTTAACAGTAAAGCTAAATAAATCATGAACCAAGATAGGATTGATTAGATATGTTCCGGATTTTCCTTTCTGCTGTCTGTGTACATTTATAGCTGTCTGGGCCCCTTGGGGTGGCTAGAGCTTGCCTGTCTAAAACCTATGCCTTTCTAACAACCAACAGTGAAATCAAAGGTAAAACAACAAAATATGAATCAACGTAAATCTTGTTAACAAGCAGTCCCTTCCTACCTACAAGCAGTGAAAAGCAGTGATAACAAATACAATATAAATTCAAATAAAAGTTCTCTTACCAGTCAACTCCCCAGTAAATCACAAACCAAGATAGGATTGTTTAGATATGCCTGGGAAACATGTGCCTCCCCACACGTCTTACCCTCAGCTTAGTGTCACGTACTGCTGGGCATAGACTTTGTTTGATAGGCCTGTTTTCTATGGGTGCAACACCTAGTTCTCCCTCTAGGTGTCACCTGAGAGGCCACCCACAGGCACCTTCTCCCGGCCCCCTCAAGATGCACAAGCCAGCAATGGTCACTCACTCCCAATCTATTTGCCCTAT